>NC_091184.1:20838724-20918630 GCF_040958095.1 Procambarus clarkii | reverse complement strand
ACAGCCCTCAGAGGTGGATACGACCGACGACAAGTGTGAACATGCTGGCTTCACCAGGGCTAGGCCTAGCATCTCGCCCATGCCTCCTCGCCCTCACTCGACCCCACTTTGTGCCAGACCACACAGTTCATGTGCTACCTTGCAATATATTGATGTTTTGGTCGACGAGTCTGAAGAAGGTGAATCATTTTCTGGTTTTAGTGACTTAGAATCGGAAAATAGTTTCGATGTCGCTAGTGCAAGTGGAGTGTGTGGTGTTGCCAAGCGACAACTTGTCACGTCAGCAGCATCTGGCCAAGCCATGCGGCACCACATGGCACCACATGAACAAAGACCCTCAACATCGAGTAATTTTCCGTCACCGGCCCTGCCCACCCCTACTGTTCCTAGACCTGCTTCAGCTCCTGGTCCACGGTTTCCTCATTGTGGTTCCGCTTTTGGCTCTCGAAAGACACCAGGTGTTTTTTTTGGAGTGACGGGCCAGATTTTGTTCCACAAATTCCTGTCTTTGATAATTCGGATGTTGGGATTACAGACCTTTTCCTTCATAAAGGTGCAGATATGTGTGAAATGGACTATTTTACTGCATATTTTGATGAGCCGCTAATGGAATATATTGTTCATGAAACGAACAAATATATGACTGATCTCATTGATGAGGAAGAGTTATCCGATTTTTCACGTTTGCAGCGATGGAAAGATACGACTGTAGGTGAAATGTATGTGTTTTTGGCACTGTATGTTGATGAAACATTGTGTCAAACACGTAATCGACCATTATTGGAGCAAAGACCATACTGTTCCCACACCGATGTTTGGCAAATATATGTCTCAAAACCGATTTGCGATAATCCTCAGGTGTCTTCACTTTGCAAATGATGAAGACCAGAATGATGATAGACTTTGGAAGGTAAGGCACATCCTGAATGAACTTATTGGAAAGTACAGGGATTTCTACGTACCAGCTCAGAAGCTTGTGATTGACGAATCTCTTGTGCTTTTCAAAGGATGTCTTGCCTTCAAGCAGTATATTCCCTCCAAACGCCACCAATTTGGATTGAAATTCTTTGTATTCCGTGACTGTGAAACAGGAATGGTATTACACATGATAATGTATACGGGTACAAATGTAGACATTCCTGCTAAGGACCAACATGGCTTCTCGGGTAGTGTTTTGAAGTCACTGCTTGCACTATATTTGAACAAGGGCCACATATTATACACAGATAACTATTATACCAGTCCCTTGCTAAGTAGGTTCTTGCTTGATAATAGAACTGGAGTGTGTGCCACAGTGAAGGCAAAACGAAGGGAAATGCCAGTGTTTCCAGGTGCTATGCAGGCTGGTGATTGAGTTCAGAAAAATAGGTGGAATACTTTCAGTGCGGTGGAAAGACAGGCGTGAAGTAAACATGTTCGCCACCATTCATGCTGAAACCAATGCTGGACAGTGGCAAGGTGAACAGAATCACCAGAGAAATAATCTATAAGCCAGATTGTGTCTTGCACTATAACATCAACATGCGTTTGGTGGATAAATGTGATTATGATGGTGGGGGCAGTGGAGTGTGTACGGAAAACAGTGAAGTGAACCAAGAAAATGTTTTTCCACCTTGTTGACGTAACAATGCTGAACAGTTACAATATGTATCTTGTCAAAACAGGTGGTAAACGTATTTTCCGTGCATTCAATTTTACTGTAGTAACACAACTACTACAAAAGTTTGGCAAAGTAATTCCTGGCATACAGAGGCCTATTCTGAACCCGGCATTGTACCACGCTCCAACACCCAGGCTTGCTTTCAGGGATGCCTTTATGACACACAATCTAAGGTTTTTACCACCAACCAGAAGGCATGAAATAGGCCAGCGTGCGCGTGTTGTATGCTGGTCAACAACTAAGAGGGAACAGAAACGAAAAATGGTGATGACTTGGTGCATAGCGTGTCAGGCCCCTGTGTTCTATGTCAAATGTTTTAACGAGTATCAGTCTTGATGACTTCCAAATGTCCAAGACTGGTGCAAAAACATGTAAATATAGAATAAGTGGGTGTATATATAGTGAAAATAAATCATAAGAAATTGTATATTTTATCGAGAAATAAGACATTTGTGCAAATACTTGACACTGATATGTGGATACAATGTACATTGACAACAGTTTTATGATAATAAATCTTCATGTGAGAACTTATTGAACCACACCAGTGATAAAAATGGGTGTAAAATACGCCATACTGTAAATAATAACGCGAAAATAAACTCGCGGCAACTCTGACTCCTCCTCCGTCACGCCTGACTCACCCCGGGCGCACAGCGGTTCAGCGACGATGATCTATGACGTCATCGACCATCTTCTCGGCTCATTTACGTTAACGGTAAGTGCAATTATATTTATTATTATTTTTCCCGTGCTCAGGGAACACAAATAAAGAGATTAATAAGAAAAACAAATTTGGATATTTTTTTTTTTTGTGCCTTTGGGTGTTAAAGCCATTTGGACCCCTAGCAGTTTGAGGGTTAATAATATAATATAGAAATATAGAGTAGATAAAAATTTTCCTGTTAAAATATAAAAAGTTTCTACTGGACGCGCTCCAATTCATGTTAATAAAACAAATACTAAATATCAGAAAGTAATTTGGCTAATTGGGTAGAATGTTCTTCTCCGGAACATGAGTTATGAGTAGAGGGTAAAATTATTAAAATAGCAATTGAAGCTACTAAGGCAATAGTAATGCTCAAGCATTTCTCTGCACGTGGTTACATGCGAGTAATGACAACACACCGAGTGGTGGCGTCGACTCTCACAAGGACCTTAAACCACACGTGGTTACATGCAAGTGTTATGGCCTCAATGGGTCGCAACCGGGTTCTTTTCTGGTGGTATAAAAGTTCTGGTATCGGCCACAAGTTAGTAGTGGCTTTCAAAGGGTGAGCTCAGTAATGCAAGTAAAACGAAGGAGGAGGTACATTAAATACAACAGTTCATCACTTTATCCATATATAAATATTTTTCCATCACCATATATATATATATTTAACTCTTAAAGGGAAGTATAACTACACTATAAGTACACGGACGTCTCTCTTAGAAGACACTACATAATGTAATGTAATGAAGATAGGTGTAGGGAGCAGGAGGCCAGATACAAGGTATCATCTGGGAGAGGAAATTCTTCAGGAGTCAGAGAAGGAAAAAGACTTGGGGGTTGATATCACGCCAGACCTGTCTCCTGCAGCACATATCAAGCGGATAACATCAGCGGCATATGCCAGGCTGGCCAACATACGAACGGCATTCAGAAACTTGTGTAAAGAATCATTCAGAACTTTGTATACCACATATGTCAGGCCAATCCTGGAGTATGCAGCCCCAGCATGGAGTCCATATCTAGTCAAGGATAAGACTAAACTGGAAATATCGCGTCAGCCAGAAAAATGATCGGATGGATTACGAGAACTTTCAAATCCAGGGATCCCATCACAATGGTTGTACTCTTCAAGTCACTTGTGCTGTCCCGTCTCGAGTACTGCTCAGTACTCACTTCCCCCTTCAGAGCAGGAGAGATTGCTGAAATAGAGGGAATACAGAGAACATATACGGCACGCATAGACGAGATAAAACACCTAAATTATTGGGATCGTCTCAAAGCTCTCCAAATGTACTCTCTAGAAAGGAGACGAGAGAGATACCAAATAATATACACCTGGAAAATACTGGAGGGTCAGGTCCCAAATCTACACAGTAAAATAACAACGTACTGGAGTGAACGATATGGAAGAAAATGCAAGATTGAACCTGTGAAGAGCAGAGGTGTCATAGGCACAATCAGAGAGCACTGTATAAACATCAGGGGTCCGCGGTTGTTCAACGTCCTCCCAGCGAGCATAAGAAATATTGCCGGAACAACCGTGGACATCTTCAAGAGAAAACTGGACGGTTTTCTAAGAGAAGTTCCGGATCAGCCGGGCTGTGGTGGGTACGTGGCCCTGCGGGCCGCTCCAAGCAACAGCCTGGTGGACCAAACTCTCACAAGTCGAGCCTGGCCTCGGGCCGGGCTTGGGGAGTAGAAGAACTCCCAGAACCCCATCAACCAGGTATCAACCAGGTATCAACCAGGAAAAGGTTCAAAGGTTTGCCACCAGACTAGTACCCGAGCTGAGAGGTATGAGCTACGAGGAGAGACTACGGGAATTAAACCTCACTTCGCTGGAAGACAGAAGAGTTAGGGGGGACATGATCACCACATTCAAGATTCTGAAGGGGATTGATAGGGTAGACAAAGACAGTCTATTTAACACAAGGGGAACACGCACAAGGGGACACAGGTGGAAACTGAGTGCCCAAATGAGCCACAGAGATATTAGAAAGAACTTTTTTAGTGTCAGAGTGGTTGACAAATGGAATGCATTAGGGGGTGATGTGGTGGAGGCTCACTCCATACACAGTTTCAAGTGTAGATATGACAGAGCCCGATAGGCTCAGGAATCTGTACACCTGTTGATTGACGGTTGAGAGGCGGGACCAAAGAGCCAGAGCTCAACCCCCGCAAACACAACTAGGTGAGTACAACTAGGTGAGTACACTAAACACTCGGCGAAGCTCAATCGATGCAGTCTTGTACTTTGTTTCCTCATCCGTGGTACTGCTCTCAATAGGTACCGGGAAACAACAATGAGTCTACCCTGGCCACGGGCCAGCCAAGCCACAATCCCACTAAGTGCCTCTTCGTGAAGGCCCACAACCACAGTCCAGCCTGTTGCTGGCAGATACCAATCAGCCTCGCGCTGTTGGGCCACTTCACTTGCAGATACTAGGGTAGGGGCCCTAGGCAGGAGCTTTGTGCAACTTGCTGGTTACTCTCCTCTTCGGCATCTAAGTCAGTTGTCTCTTCTACTAGCCAGCCCTGGGTACAGCGAATCCCGTCACTACCACTCCACAGGTAGACAGTAGAACACTTTACAGTTCTCCGGCGGCGGCTCACTGCTTTCTAAAAGCAGACTGGTGTAGAGACCTTGGCTGCCCTGGGTAGACTGACTGTCCTTGTATCCTAGCAGCCCTAGGTCGACTCTGTGAATACAGACACGTCATCAGTACACTGGGACACTACATGGGACCATTAGGAAACATCACTTACTGGCTTAGACACATACATCCAACTCTGCTTATGACAGATGACGCTGCTTTTCTAAACACCATCTCACTAGAGGTCAGCACCAGCTACCTCAAGAGTCGACTAGGACAGAAATCTAGCGTCTCTTGCCGGTATATTCCTGTCGCCCCTAGATGGCGTCGTCCATGTTGTGGGGGGTTTCGGGAGCGGACTCACAGATGGCGTTGACGTCACTGCTCCGTGCTCTGACAATGAGCTTGGGTTCGTAACAGCGAGTAATGACAACACACAGGGTGGTGGCGTCGACTCTCACAAGGACCTTAGACAGCACGTGGTTACTTGCGAGCCATGTAGGGATAAACCAAGTGGTTGGTGCGACGTATCGTACAGCACTGGGTTGCCTGTAGCATCAACACAGCTGGGTGGTGAGTGTGGGTTTACACACACACACACACACACACACACACAGGGTAGAATTGGCACTGGGTGGTAGCGCACAGTGTTGGCGGCACGGTTTCAGGGAGCAAGCTCTTACAACCAAAAAATATGTCTTTAAATACAGTTATCTCACTCAGAGAAACTGACAGCACAATGTGGAATACATGTTGGTCCCTCCTTGATAACTATCGACGCAATAGACGTCCGGAAGTTACCGATAATCACAGATGAACACTTGGCAGTCTTGATGCAAGTGCATGAACATGTGGTGAATACAATCTATTCTCGTTCATTTATCAATCAATATCAGGAGAATCTCCCACCACTGATCAGATTCTAGGTGTGTTACGGCCACAATGGGTCACAGCCGGGTTCTTTTCTGGTGGTACTAAAGTTCTGGTATCCGGCCCCAAGTTAGTAGTGGCTTTCAAGGAGTGAGCTCGGTAATGCAAGTAAAACACACTGGGGGAGGTGCATTGAATACTACACTTCATTAATTATCAATACATTCATATATAATCACTTTCCCATCACCTCATGTATAATCCTAGAAGAAGTATTACTACACTTAATATGTACACAAGTGTCTCTCTCATAGGACACTATGTGCTATTCGATGCTCAATCGATGCAGTCTTGTCAGCTACCATGTTTCCTCAACACAGTACCGTCCTCAACCAGTACTGGGAAACATCAACGAGTCTACCCTGGCCACGGGCCAGCCAAAACACAGTCTCACTAGGTGCTCTCCGTGCACGCCCACTATCACCCTCCAGCCTGGAGCTGGCAGAGAACATCAGCCTTGTGCTGCTGGGCCTCTTCATGTACAAATACAAGGGTCGCGAACCCCTGGCAGGAGCTTCTTGCAACTCGCTTGTTACACTCCTCAGTAGCACCTTAACTGTCAGTCATCTCTTCCGTTAGCCAATCCCGGGTACGCCGAATTCCGTCACTGCCACTTCACAGGCAGACAGTAGAACACTTCACAAGTTCTTCTCCAGCGGCGGCTCACTGCTTCCGTAAAGCAGAATGGAGTAGAGAGACATTGGCTGCCCTGGGTAGACTGACTGTCCTCGTACCACAGCAGCCCTACGTCGACTCTGTGGACTCTGACAGACACGTCATCAGTACACTGGGACACTAGGAAAACAACACTTACGTACTCTGACATAGACATACAACTCCTCCTTCAAAAGATGGCACTGATTTTCTAAGCACCACCTCACCAGAGGTCAGCACCAGCTACCTCTCAAGCTAACTAGGACAGGAATCCAGCGTATATATAATTATACCAGCGTATAATATTGCTGGTATTATCCTGTCACCACTAGATGGCGTCGTCCATGTTGTGGGGGTTTCGGGAGTGGGCTCACAGATGGCATTGACGTCACTGCTCCATGCTCCGACGATGGAATCGGGTTCGTAACAGGGTGATATGCGTTAGGTGACTCTTTGTAGATAACGAGATTTAGTTTAATGTCACGATAGACGAATATTCCAGGCTGCTGGAAGACAGCTGTGAAAATCACGTCCTCTCAGGTATGGCTTCAGAATGTCGTTGACAGCATGGGGCTGGGGGCTTCTCAGCTCCCTTTTCTTGTTCTTGGAAAAGAACCAATCGGGCAACAGGCACTAAGGACTGGTCAATCAGAGCAGCCTCTCGTGGTGACGCTATATCGTGACGTCACTACTACTTCACAGAACAAGCCTATTTGTATACAAAACCGTTGGGAATGGGTCGCCTTCCTCAACCGCAACTTCACAAAAGTACAACTCCACTCTAAATCTGGATTTTTACATTCTTGGAGTTTCAAGCTGTACTTCATAATACACCTTGATGTAATTGCTGAATGGAAATACACACGTCGGCCAACGTAGTACCAATGGAATCCTAATGACACGAGCTGTCACAGGATTCCCAACATGGCAGGGTCAAGTTTTGCATTAAAGAAACTTGATCTCGTGCACGCACTCCGGTGCAAATGGTCAGGAACTCAAAATGGAGCTGTGCACTCTCTATCGCACATTTAAGACAGCTAGTGATCTACCTCCTCACATACGTGAACAGTAATAGAAGACACATTAAGTCTTTGGGTGGAACTCCGGTCTGCGAGGCCGCGGAGGACGCTCCCACAGCTGGGCTACGACAGCTTCTGTTTTATCTTTCATAAACACAGATCTTATCTTGCATAAACACCAAGAATCTAATAAGCTAAATGAAATCTAGTGTTGCTTGTTTTGTGTCGGTTGGTAAGTTACAAAATTAATAAATAAGTAAACTGTATATGAATAATATTTCTTCAATTGTTACTATTCATGAACTTTGGAATGTGTTTGAATGTAAAAGTAACGTAAATGATGTCTATATATGTATGGTCCAGCCATAATTAGCACACAAAACACACAAACACCAACACAAAACAGTCACTCAGTCATTCACATGAGCATGCAAGTGCTGATTTAATGAGTACCTAAATAAAAGGTACAAATTAAATCAGATTTTCAATAAGGCTTAACAACTCAGAAAAAGTTGTAAAATACATTTTATATATGTTTACTATAACATTCGGACCATAAGCACTCATCCACTGCCTTACTAATATCATCATAAAAATCATGAACACTCATCCACCACCTTACTCTAAGAAGCATGGGAGTTGTGGGAAATTTTTACCCACCATATCTAATAATCATCTAAGAAATGTATAATTACTATATCATTTCTATATCATATCAAAATCATATCTAAATCGTATCAAAATCATATTAAAATCATTATATAGCTTGATCCTAGATGACAATGTCACTATGATCACGTATGCTACAGGGCCCTATTAATGACTACATGACTTTGTGCATGATCTCTCAAGGATCCAGAAGCTTCTAGAAGGATTTGTTAATTAAAAAACTATTGGAACATTTATTCAATATCCGGTAGGGATAAAATCGAATCCTTAATAAGAATCAGTGGTACTATCAAGTACTACTAATAATCTTTATATCCTATATCTAATTATATTATAATCACATCTTATCTCAATCATAAGTCTAGACTGTAAAAATAATCAATCAATATTCATAGAAGGCTACCGTGCTCAAGGGAGAGGGAGGAGCATCTTGGGAGCAAGAAGCGCCCACGAGACCCCGGGGCACTTGTTGTTGTTGTGATGATTTAGGGGCGACGACGATCGTGGGATCGGATGCGCCCCGGCTGCCCGATACCGGGAAATAGCGGAGGGATGGGGTCCCTATAGTCTCTTCAGGCCTTAGACCCTACAATCTCGTCTGGCGACAAATTTTACAGTCTCTTCAGGCCGCGGACATGACGGATGAAGCGGAAGGTATGGCGAAAGATGTCATGACGGACGTCTTCGTCTCTCGCACCTGCCCCGTCAAGGAGAACGGGAACTGTGAGGCGGGGAATATTCAGCCTACGAACGGAACTCTGTAGTCTGACGCGAGCGCTATATGAAATCGAGGGCAGTGAAGTAGAAGGTGCTCCACTGTATCCTCCTGGGTCAGACACCACTGGCAATATGGGGAATCTACCAGCCGTAGACGATGGAGATGTGCGGCCAGGCAAGTGTGCCCAATCCGGAGACGAGTGATGGCAGTGTCGAAGAGTCGAGAATGATGACGAGTCCATGGACGCGGGGAGGAATCCTCCCGTAGACCCGCCAAAGAGGAGGACCCGAGTGCTGGCTCCATCATTGCCTCCCAACTCGCGAGGCAAGCCGCCCGGAGTTGCGGGAGAATTTCGGAAAGGTCTAGAGTCACATTTGTAGAGTCATGGAGAGCGTGCGCCATCCCTGCTGCTGCGTCGGCTACCTCATTGCCTTTAATACCGACATGTGACGGAACCCATTGGAGATAGATGGACCAACCTGGAGTAACAGAGTATGACAGCAGTTCTCCACGGATCTGTGACACAGTATGACGATGGACTCGTGGACGCCGAGATGATATCAGATGTAGTGCTGTGATTGAGTCCACGTAGAAAACCACTGCAGAGGGCCCTGAAACTTGTCGAAGGAGTTGTAAGGCTAGTAAGATTGCAAACAATTCCCCGGCCAGGCACGAGTGAGCAGGGGAGAGTTTCCACATCTGACAGAAAGAAAAAGGAGCAAAGTATGCTGCCGCAGATGTAGATGGTGGCTGATCTTTGCGGGACCCATCCGTGTAAACCTCTAAGTATCCAGAGTATAAGGAGGCTCGTAGGTCGGCAAAAAATAAAGGGGCCAAACCCTCTAAATCTCTCTTCCGACGAGGAGGCTTGGAAAAGTCGACAGAAACTCGAATGATCTCTTCTGCCCACGGAGGCACCGGTGAGATGATCGGGCCAGGGGTGAGTACAGGGACGGGAAGGGAAAACTGTGAATATGCATCGAAGGCCCGGACAACGAAAGGCAACTGACGGCGTCTGGAGTGTCCAGCCGGCACATTCCACCAGTTAGCCTCGAGCTGGAGGCGAGTAAGTGGATGGGTAGCAGGGAGACGCACTATCCGTTGAAGTTGGCGGCAGTGGGCGAGAAGACGTTGAAAGCTCAGGGGCCATAGCCCCGACTCGGCATGGAGAGAAAGAACTGGCGAGGAGGGCATAGCTCCTAACGTTGAGCGAAGGGCACCATTTTGAATGGGATCCAGCCTTGCCAAGACAGATGCTGCTGCTGAGCCATAGACTTCACTCGCATACATGATCTTGCTACGAATGAAGGCCTTGTAGAGAGCTAGGAGCGACTCCCGTGAAGCCCCCCAAGCCGCACCAGAAACCCGTTTCATGATGTTCACGCGACGAAGGCATGAGGCCCGAAGGTAGTCGACATGGTGCCTCCACGTCAGCCGAGGGCTATCTAGAACGACCCCCAGCCACCTGTGTTCGGTAGCGATCGGGAGACGACAGCCCCCGAGGGTCACCACTGGCTGGTCTGGTAAGCGGGTCCAGGTGAAGCTCATGACGCAACTTTTCACAGGGTTAATGGAGAGCCCCTTCCCCAGCACAATTGCTGAGAACACAGTCACGGCATTTTGCAGGGAGCCTTGTGCCTCTAGGAGAGTGTCACCATCCGCCACGAGGGTTACATCATCGGCATAGGCTAAAACCTGGATCCCCCGGAATACAGGGAGATCAGACAGAAGAATAGAGAATAGTAGTGGGCTCAGAATCGCTCCCTGAGGGACACCACGCGAGACAGGGCGGGACGTAGAGACGACTCCACCAACCGCCACTTTGAATGAGCGGCCCTGTAGATAGTTTTGGAACCACCTTAACACCGGACCCGAGAGACCTAGTCGAGCCAGACTCTGAAGGACAGCAGAATGAGAAGCAGAGTCAAATGCACTCTTGATATCGAAGAATGCTGCAAGGAGTACTCTTCTCCGGCGATAAGTGTCCATTATTCGATGTTCCAAGGAGAGGAGGCAGTCCATCGTGCTTCTTCCCAGCCGAAATCCACTGATACCTTCAGGTAGGAGACCTGAGGTTTCGACCACCCATTGTAGCCGGGTGTGAACAAGACGTTCCATCAGTTTCCCGAGACATGGAAGCAAACTTATGAGCTGATATGAAGTCGGGACAGACGGATCCTTCCCTGACTTGGCCAATGGTAGAAGAATGGCGTGTTTCCACGGGGCAGGGAAGACACCAGAAGACCAGCAGGTGTTGTAGAAGTAAAGGAGGTGGGACTGAAAGTTCTTGGGTGCCCTCCGAACAAATTCATATGGGACGTTGTCTATCCCTGGCATAGTGCCCGACCTAGAGAGTGACAGAGCGTCCTTCAGCTCAACAGATGTAAATGGGCGATCCAGGTCCTGAGCTAGTCCTATACCCTGTCGGGAGCCCCAACCTATGGAACTCACAGAGAGGAGCGGGGAACGGTAAACATCTTCAAAGTGGTCAGCCAAGAGTTCGGCTATTTGTACTTCCCCTAGGCCCCCATTACCACTGGGGTCTCTGAGTGGGATGGTAGGCCGGGAGTACCTACCTGTCATCTTACGAACAAAGGCCCAGGCTCCCGCAGAGGAGGAGTCGAATCGGAGAGAGGCACAGTAATCAGCCTAGGCCTCGCGTTTGGCAAGGAGGACTGTTTGTCTACACCTGGCGTCCGCCCTGTGGAAGGTCTGCCGCTACAGTGGAGTAGGGTGGCGCCGCCACGAATTCCACGCACGTCGCCGGTCCAGTACTGCCTGCCGACATTCAGGAGTCCACCACGGTGCCCCACGGCGGGAAGGATTGGTTGTCTGGCCACTAGTCCTCCTGAAATGCCGAGAGCCTACACTGAAGAGGGACTCGGAGAGAGCATCTGCTGACCCATGGAGATCTGCAGTAACTGGGGGAAGGGTCAACCAGTCATCCGCCTCATAGCCATGCCACCCCTCTTCCGAGAAGATCCATTTGGATCTACGGGAGGTCAGAGCAGGACGAACAGTGCCCCCGAAGGAGATGACAATGGGCAAGTGATCACTACCCAGGTACGGCCCGGTCCATATCTGCGCCATCATGAAGGGGCCTCTTCCAATGCAAAGATCGAGTGTTGAAGTATGGCCATTTAGTGGGTCTATCCGAGTTCCCAAACCTGGCGGCGTCAGTAAGGAGAGGTCTGGGGAGTCAAGGAAAAACTGAAATAGGGCTCGGCCAGCCATGTTGTGGTGGCGACCCGATAGCATGGGTTGCCATGATGAGTGCCGAGCGTTAAAGTCACCCATGACGAGGCAGGTGTCTGTGATCTGACCATAATAGTGTTCTAGTTCCTTCTTCGTTACCGATAGACAGGGGTTATACAGAACTCCAAAGGTGCCCCACCCATGGGAGAGGGCGACCTTCACTGCCATGAATTCTAAATGTCCACCCGGGAAGGAGTGAATCCGGAGCAAGGAGCTGGGAACTGAGTCCCTGACCAAGAGGGCAAGTCCCCCTCCACCCCGTATTGGCCGATCTAGTCTATAGACAGAATACCCCGGCACTGTGAAGGAAAGATCGTCTGTAAGCCAAGTCTCAGAGTCCCACGATCAACGGTGGTGCGCTGGCGATAAAATTGCGTCTTCTTAAAAAGGGAGCGGGCATTCCAAAACACCACAGTATTCTCCGGATGGGGCGCCATTATCCTTGAAATACAACAGCTAACTTTTTGACCACCAGTGCACAGACGTCTCCAAAGGGGAAACCACTAGAAAAAGCCATAAAACCCTCATACAAAGTAAGTAATATGTGTGGTATCAATGACTTCCAGTCAAGAGGATGTTGATCTATGCTTCTCTCTGCCTGACGGAAGCGGTGGTCGGCTCGCGAACTCTCTTGACGGCGTCTGCGACTGGTGGGAGCCTCACTCTGGGCCTCATGTTTCCCCGGTGTCACAATCCCTTGGGAAAGTGCCTGGGGGACCAGAGGATCATCAGGGCTGTCTGTTGGAGCAGTACCTCCTGATCGATGGGTGTGTCGACGACGCCGGTGTTGGCTTCTTTGAGGAAAGGCAGGAGGGTGACGAGTGCTAGGCTCCGGCCGAGACTGAGCGTCCATGTCTGTATCCGTGGATGAGTTTCCGTCAATGTCAAGGCTACCCAGGAGGGAAAATCGATTAGCAACCTGGACGTATGTGGCATGTGACTGGGACAGGCAAGAGCGTCTGCTAGTTCCTACTTGTGAAGAGGCCCGACCAGGGGGAACCTGGAGGCGAGAAGAAGCGATAGGCTGATTGAGGGTGCGCAACTTCTGGAACAGCTCATGTCGAGGTGACCCCGCTGTTTTATGATCGATGTCCAACTGGAGGGCCTCAAGATATACAGGGCAACTCTTAGACGTAACCTTATGATGGCCATGGCATAAACAGCAGCGAGGTGCAGCAGAGCACCCACCGTTATCTCTGTCTGAATGGCCTGTTTTGCCGCAGTTTGCACAACGTGCTGTATTACGGCAGGTCAGGCGACTGTGGCCCAATAGATGACAAGCGTAACATCGTAAAACAGGGAAATTGTAGGGCTGAATCTGATACGAGGTCCTGTGTAGTGCCACTCGGTCAGGGAGGTGCCCATCGAACTTTACACGGACCATGGATGTCGGCCCTGCTGCTCCGCGAATCCTGGTAACTTCCAATAATCTCGCTGATGCACCCACTAATACCTGCAGAGCGGCCTGGATGTCATCCACATCTACACTCTGGTCAATTGGGCCAATCTTCCCATACCGGGCCCGAGACTCCTCCTCCTGTGACAATACCTGTCGGCACCTGACAGGCCAGTCCCCCAACTTAATAATGTCGGATACACAGATGTGTGATAGAGCCTCCATTCTGATATGTAACTTCAGTGCTGCACCCCTACCCAGGGTACGTATGGTCTCAGGCAGGCAATGTGGCCACAATACGGAAGCCTCGATTGCTGCACCTAAGGTACGAGGATTTGCAAAGACGCACTGACCTGATTCTGACTGGATTAGGACTACCACAAACGAGGAACGGGGTATCACAAGACTAAGGTCTTCTGAAGGGGAGGATATCCTCTTAGCATCTCGCTCTGGGGCAGCATCTGCCGACTCATTTTCCAGCAGACGTTTTCCTCTCTGGGACTTGCTGTCAACATCCATGGCACCCCCGCTCGGGGAGGCGTCCATTAGGGAGGCTCCGGCCTCCCCCGGTCCTGTGAGCCCCTGGGTAGCTGCAGTGAGCACACACTGGCCCAAAGAAGCCAGCTGAATTCAAAGATGAGTTCCAGGTAAGGTGTGGAAGGAAAGTCCAGCCAGGAGCGTTCAATCCGCACTCCAAGATGGCCGACCTCCGGCCCGCCCCCCGGGGCACTTCGCGTTTGTTTACAACTCAGTGAACAAGTGACGGATCCTTAGCGAACATTACCAGCTCAAGGACACCTTATCTAATATCTTTATCACCAGTGAACACTCTCTAGAACTGGGGGAGTACCTGGACAATATCTACAAGGAAAATCCTAGAACATTTATATAAAATAAGAGTGTATAGTGGAGATCACAGTGACACGGTTTCCACAACCTTCATTCCTAATCTTTATCAACTATCATTCTTCTGCAACTGCAGGGACAATCACGTAGCAACGCTACCAGATCATCATACAGCAACGCTGTGACAAAATACCGTGCCTAAACTCAACAAGAGAGAGTTAATCAGTCTGGCACCTTGTCAGACAAGGCACCCCGACTGGCAGAGAAGTATATTGAAGGTTATTTTGGTATATGATTGGCCAATTGTATGCTTGTGTGACTTTAATATCCTATAAATCTGTCTGTCGGTTAAAAAGCGAGCCTCACATTTCAGTAAGTCTATTAAAATTGTAGTGTAGCTGTGAATCTTTATCCAAGCACTACACCTCATAAGTGTCCATTGTGTCAGAAAAGAATTCAGCTGCAATAAGTAAATAACCTCATGAGTGTCCATTGTGTTGGAAGAGATTCAGTCAAGCTGACTGTACCTTATTCATATAAATTGAATAAATACATTGCATATATACTTGAATATATGCAACATTATAGTAAGTAAATATACCATATTTCTTCATTACTTACGTAATGCTAGGAGGATTTGGGTACTTTTGAGCCGATTTGGGTCGATTTGGGTAATTCTATGGACCGACACCGCCTGCCTCCCCTGACAGCGCCTGCCTCCCCTGACCCCACCTGCCTCCCATGACACCACCTGCCTCCCCTGACACCGCCTGCCTCCCCTGACACCGCCTGCCTCCCCTGACACCGCCTGCCTCCCCTGACACGGCCTGCCTCCCCTGACACCGCCTGCCTCCCCTGACACCGCCTGCCTCCCCTGACACGGCCTGCCTCCCCTGACACCACCTGCCTCCCCTGACACCACCTGCCTCCCCTGACACCGCCTGCCTCCCCTGACACCGCCTGCCTCCCCTGACACCACCTGCCTCCCCTGATACCACCTGCCTCCCCTGACCCAACCTGCCTCCCCTGACACCACCTGCCTCCCCTGACACCACCTGCCTCCCCTGACCCCACCTGCCTCCCCTGATACCACCTGCCTCCCCTGATACCACCTGCCTCCCCTGACACCGCCTGCCTCCTCTGACACCACCTGCCTCCCCTGATCCCACCTGCCTCCCCTGATACCACCTGCCTCCCCTGATACCACCTGCCTCCCCTGACACCACCTGCCTCCCCTGACACCACCTGCCTCCCCTGACCCCACCTGCCTCCCCTGATACCACCTGCCTCCCCTGATACCACCTGCCTCCCCTGACACCGCCTGCCTCCCCTGACACCGCCTGCCTCCCCTGACACCACCTGCCTCCCCTGACACCGCCTGCCTCCCCTGACACCGCCTGCCTCCCCTGACACCGCCTGCCTCCCCTGACCCCACCTGCCTCCCATGACCCCACCTGCCTCCCATGACCCCACCTGCGTCCCCTGACACCACCTGCCTCCCCTGACACCACCTGCCTCCCCTGACCCCACCTGCCTTCCCTGACCCCACCTGCCTCCCCTGACACCACCTGCCTCCCCTGACACCGCCTGCCTCCCCTGGCACCACCTGCCTCCCCTGACCCCACCTGCCTCCCCTGATACCACCTGCCTCCCCTGATACCACCTGCCTCCCCTGACACCGCCTGCCTCCTCTGACACCACCTGCCTCCCCTGATACCACCTGCCTCCCCTGATACCGCCTGCCTCCCCTGACACCGCCTGCCTCCCCTGACACCGCCTGCCTCCCCTGACACCGCCTGCCTCCCCTGACACCACCTGCCTTCCCTGACACCGCCTGCCTCCCCTGACACCGCCTGCCTCCCCTGACCCCACCTGCCTCCCCTGACCCCGCCTGCCTCCCCTGACACCGCCTGCCTCCCCTGACCCCACCTGCCTCCCCTGACCCCACCTGCCTCCCCTGACACCACCTGCCTCCCCTGACCCCACCTGCCTCTCCTGATACCACCTGCCTCCCCTGATACCACCTGCCTCCCCTGACACCGCCTGCCTCCCCTGACACCGCCTGCCTCCCCTGACACCGCCTGCCTCCCCTGACATCGCCTGCCTCCCCTGACACCGCCTGTCTCTCCTGACACCGCCTGCCTCCCCTGACCCCACCTGCCTCCCCTGACCCCACCTGCCTCCCGTGACCCCACCTGCCTCCCCTGACCCCACCTGCCTCCCCTGACACCGCCTGCCTCCCCTGACCCCACCTGCCTCCCCTGACCCCACCTGCCTCCCCTGACCCCACCTGCCTCCCCTGACCCCACCTGCCTCCCCTGACCCCACCTGCCTCCCCTGACACCGCCTGCCTCCCCTGACCCCGTCTGTCTCCCCTGACCCCGCCTGCCTCCAAAGAAGAGTCTTCCCTATGAATAAGCATAGGGAAGACTCTTATCTATGAATAAGACTTGCTTATTCATAGGGAAGACTCTTCTTTAAAGTTTAGTGTTTACAGAAAACCTACGAATAATTTATCTTATGTTCATTATTTTTCAGGGCATAGATACAATGTGAAAAAGTCAATTTTTTCTTCAATGTATCTAAGAGCTCTTCGAGTTGTGAGTCCAGAATTCTTAGACGAAGAGTTTAAGAATATTGATTCGATTGGTCTTAAGCTTTGTTACCCACTGAATTTTTTGGAAATTTGCCGTAACAAAGCACGTCGTACATATTATAATAATGTATGCAGTGAAAGGATTCGCCCAAAGAATGTGTTATGTTTACCATATTTCTCCGGGTTTGAGAATATTGACAAGGCCTTGAAACTTTTTAATATAGATCGATGTAATGTTTAGCTACGAAAACACTGTTGGTAAGCTATTAGTTAGGAACAGCCCTCGTAGTGATAATTGTGTCATTTATAAAATACCTTGTAAGGAATGTAATAAGTTCTATGTTGGGCAAACATCTAAAGATTTAAAATGTAGAATATCGCAACATAAATACTCTGTAAAACATGGCCAATTGTCTAATGCTTTGTTTGTTCATTTGTCAGAAAATGCTCACCAAATTGATTGGGAGAGTGCTTCTTCAATAACAAATTGTAAAAGCACCTATAACAGAAACATAATTGAATCTGCTTTGATACAGATCACTAAAGAAAGTAATTTGAATATTAGCAGTGGTCTATATAACTTAGATCCATTTTTATAGATCAGTTAAAGGGCGATTTAAGTAAGATCATTGGAACGCATTTGTCTCACTAATTCATTGTATATATTTGCCATTTTATGCTATAATTATCTATGTATTGTGCCTGTGTATGTTTGCTGTATCAGATGGGCCATTGGGCTACATCGGATGGGCCAATTGGCTGCATCTGATGGGCCAATGGGCCGTCTGCGTTGTCCACGTATTGTACCTCACCTCACTTCACCACTCTCGCCTGCCTATTTATACCCATCACTCGATCTGTAAAATCACTCTTTCTGAAGATCTATTAATATACGAAAGTACTTAAGGAAATTCCTGTTTCATTTTTCCTCCGTGGTCTGACATTGTCACATTTTATATATATATATATATATATATATATATATATATATATATATATATATATATATATATATATATATATATATATATATATATATATATATATATATTCTCCAAAATTCATTTTTATTTCTAGTCTGACGCGACACGAGCGCGTTTCGTAAAACTTATTATTACATTTTCAAAGACTTTAGTTTACAAATACACAACTGGCAATCCGGCGGACATAAACAATTATAGACCAAAATCAAATCTACCCATTCTATCAAAAATATTTGAAAAAATTATTTACAAACAGCTCTATTCCTACCTCGTAAAATTCGACATACTCAGCCCCTGCCAGTTTGGCTTCCGGTCCCAAAAGAGCACCAACGATGCAATCATTAGTCTCCTTGACGTTATCTACTCAGCCCTTGACAAAAATGAGTTTCCGATTGGACTCTTCATTGACCTAAGAAAAGCCTTTGATACTGTTAATCACAACTACCTCTTACTTAAACTCCAGCATTATGGAATCCGAGGCCTTGCCCTTGACTACATCCGATCCTATCTTAGTGACAGACACCAATATGTAACCATCAATGATACAACTTCGTCCACTCTACCAATTACCGTTGGAGTGCCACAGGGCAGCATCTTAGGACCTCTTCTATTTCTTATATATATAAACGATCTGCCTAATGTCTCTAATATTCTCAAACCTATACTGTTTGCTGACGATACTACTCTTATCTATTCAAACCTCAACCCACATACACTAAATAATGTTGTGAATAATGAATTAAAAAAAGTCCACTTATGGATGTCAACGAACAAACTAACATTAAACATCGAAAAGACTTACTACATCTTATTTGGAAGCAAATCATCAAATGCAATTCAGCTACAGATAGACAACATTAACATCAGTAATAAAGATGATGGCAAGTTTCTTGGCCTATTCCTAGACAAGAGACTCAACTTCAGTACCCACATTCAACACATAACTAAGAAAGTCTCTAAGACAGTTGGTATACTCTCCAAAATCAGATATTATGTTCCTAACTCTGCTCTCCTCTCACTATATTATGCACTAATTTACCCCTATCTTAATTATGGTATCTGTGCATGGGGGTCTACCACTGCAAACCACCTTAAGCCCATCATCACACAGCAAAAATCTGCTATCAGAATGATAACTAACTCAGCTTTCAGACAACACTCAGCTCCCTTGTTTAAATCCCTAAACTTGCTAAATATTAACTCCCTCCACACATTCTCTTGTGTCAACTACATTTACAAAACCCTGTTCTTAAATGCAAACCATGCTCTGAAACTCTCCCTGGACAGATGTAATAGGACCCATTATCACCACACCAGAAATAAATATCTCTTTGATATCCCCAGGGTCAAACTTAATCTGTGTAAACACTCTATGCAAATTAAGGGACCTAGTTTATGGAACTCACTCCCTAGTGAATTGAAAAACTGTAAAACTTTTGCCTTATTTAAAAGCAAAACCAAAAAGTACCTAACTTCATCTTCTTAGTTTCCTACACTGAGCTTTAAATTTGCTCTGTACCTAGTGTTACCCAATCTCCTAATTTTTATGTAATTTCAAACAACCTTATCATTGTGTTCATTGCTGTCTTCTTTTATGTGCTAGCCATATGCTGTATTGTGACTACCAATTTTTGTCAACTTCCATTCAAGCTGTCATTGCAACCAATCTTATATTGTTTCTGCTGTATTATGCCTACCAATTTTTTTGTCAACTACCATTCAAGCTGTCATTGCAATCAATCTTAGCTACCTATGAGCTTTAATATACTGTACCTACAATTTTCTCTCATCTTTTTTTCATTTCATGTAATCTGTTATCATTTTTTGTCTATAATTTTGCAAGTATTTACCTCCTTAAAATTTTCTTAGATTAAGGACCTGCCCGAAACGCTGCGCGTGCTAGTGGCTTTACAAGACTTTAATTACCATATTTGTATCCTCACATTCCTTATGTACATTCTTGTATATGCATAAATAAATAAATAAATAAATAAATAAACTGAATAGAACTTACGCATCTCCGATTTTATATCTACATTTGAGTGAGGTGGATGGGGTGAGGTGGCATTAATAGGGTAATAATTTCATCAACACAAGACAGAACAAGAGGTGGTATTAAGAGGGTATTAATTTCATCAACACAAGACAGAACACGAAACAATGGGGATTGAATAGAAGTGTTTGTAGAAAGCCTATCGGTCCATATTTCTTGATGCTTCTATATTGGAGCGGAGTCTTGAGGTGCGTAGAATATAGTTGTGCATTAATTGGCTGTTGATTGCTGGTGTTGACTTCTTGATGTGTAGTGCCTCGCAAACGTCAAGCCGCCTGCTATCGCTGTATCTATCGATGATTTCTGTGTTGTTTACTAGGATTTCTCTGGCGATGGTTTGGTTGTGGGAAGAGATTATATGTTCCTTAATGGAGCCCTGTTGCTTATGCATCGTTAAACGCCTAGAAAGAGATGTTGTTGTCTTGCCTATATACTGAGTTTTTTGGAGCTTACAGTCCCCAAGAGGGCATTTGAAGGCATAGACGACGTTAGTCTCTTTTAAAGCGTTCTGTTTTGTGTATGGAGAGTTTCTCATGAGTAGGCTGGCCGTTTTTCTGGTTTTATAGTAAATCGTCAGTTGTATCCTCTGATTTTTGTCGGTAGGGATAACGTTTTATACTATTAACAATATCTTTCAGGACCCTTTCCTCCGTTTTATGAGCTGTGGAAAAGAAGTTCCTGTAAAATAGTCTAATAGGGGGTATAGGTGTTGTGTTAGTTGTCTCTTCAGAGGTTGCATGGCGTTTCACTTTCCTTCTTTTGATGTCTTCGACGAAACCATTAGAGAAGCCGTTGTTGACTAGGACCTGCCTTACCCTACAGAGTTCTTCGTCGACTTGCTTCCATTCTGAGCTGTGGCTGAGAGCACGGTCGACATATGCGTTAACAACACTCCTCTTAATTGTACCTGTCTGGGCAGTCACTGTTGGCATTTAGGCACATTCCTATGTTCGTTTCCTTAGTGTAGACTGCAGTGTGGAAACCTCCACTCTTTTCCATGACTGTTACATCTAGAAAGGGCAGCTTCCCATCCTTTTCCATCTCGTAAGTGAAACGCAACACGGAACTCTGCTCAAATGCCTCCTTCAGCTCCTGCAGATGTCTGACCTCAGGTACCTGTGTAAAAATGTCGTCAACATACCTGCAGTATATGGCCGGTTTCAAGTTCATGTCGACTAAGACTTTTTGCTCGATGGTACCCATGTAGAAGTTTGCAAACAGGACACCTAGGGGAGAACCCATGGCGACCCCATCTACTTCCCAGCAAACACAGAACGTTTGTGGACGTTTTTAAATGGTTCCACAAAGGTAATACTGTAACTTTTGACATAAATACGTATATCTGACATTCTTAAAACCAAAGGATATAACTAAAAACATATATTCTTATGACACAGTTTTTTAAGATTTATGTAAAAATTTAAAAATAATAGTAAATGCTATGGTATTATAATGTTTTCATGCTTTATATTTAAGAATAAATAATTTTCAGTCAACATTTAGTTTTTTTTGTTTACTTTCTGTAAAGCTATCCAATTTACGTTCTTATAACATAAATATAACATTTATATGACGTCAGTATAACGTTATTTACACGACATCATTACGTTATTATGATGTTATATTAACGTATAATTCCTGTATGAAAACCAGAATATATATTGAACTTTATGTTTTAAACATTGTAAAGTTATCATAAAACTTGGAATAAGACGGTAAGCATGCTTTACTTATGAAAATATACAAACAAATCAACAAAAACATTTTAACATAAAAAACATAAACATAACATAAATTAATTGCATGCATGGGAGTTAACTGGAACTCTGTAATATTGCATACATGAACCTTAAGGTACAAACCCAGTGTATT
This sequence comes from Procambarus clarkii, assembly GCF_040958095.1. Classification (NCBI taxonomy): domain Eukaryota; kingdom Metazoa; phylum Arthropoda; class Malacostraca; order Decapoda; family Cambaridae; genus Procambarus; species Procambarus clarkii. Next base: position 20,896,670 of record NC_091184.1, on the reverse strand, counting down.
TACTCATGCAGTTCTTTCCTAAATCTAAATTTTTCCAATTTTTACACTTTGTTTCGAGTTCTGTCTTGTGTTGCTACTTTTAATACCCCATTAATGTCCCCTTTGTTATGTCCATTCATCCCATTGTGCACCTCTACCATATGTCACTCCTAATTCTTTGCTTTTCTAGAGAATGTAATATAAGCTTTGACAATCTTTCTTCATATGACAGGTTAACAGGTAGAACAAAGATTACCATTTATATATGGATAACTATTATAAGTCGATTTGAATGAGTGAATTGCTGCTTGAAGATAGGTATATACACCTGCGGTACTATCAGATTGCATCGTGGTGAGCCTAAAACCCTTCAGATCCAAGCAAAGGGTAAAATGCCAGCAGATACAATTGCGAACACATTGATACCAAAATGAAAGACATATGACGAGAATTGAGGTAACCAAAGTGAAAGGTGTGTTCACATTACATTGCACTAGAGTGCTCCCAGGTTACTTTCTCTCACTTTCTCTGTTTTGTGTGGATGGTCCGCCGTGCTTTCATCACGTCAGCGGGTGGAGCACGCTGCTGTTTTTGACATTTCATGCATAAATTCCGGTTGGAAATTCTATTGCGAACACATTGATACCAAAATGAAAGACCTAGGATGACAATTGAGGTGACCAGAATGAAAAGAGTGTATACATTTTATCGCTCTTGTGCGCTCCCAGGTAACACGCTCTCGCTTTCTCTGTTTGTTGCGGATGGTAAGCCGGGCTTTTGGAGTTTATATGCCTTTAGTCCTGTAGAGAATTCTATTGCGAACACATTGATGCTAAATTGAAAAACCTAGGATGAGAATTGAGGTAACAAAGTTGAAAAGGGTATACACTTTTCAGTATTATCACGCTCAGCTTTCTTTTTCTGGTACCCTTGGCCTACATTCATCTTGTCGGCGGGTGGAGCGCGCTGCTGTCTTTGACATTATATTCACATAGTTCTGTTGGGAATTCTATTGCGAACGCATTGATACCAAAATGAAAGACATAGGACGAGAATTAAGGTGACAAAGTTGAAAAGAGTATACACTTTTCAGTATTTCCGCACACTACCAGGGAATGTCCAAAAAAAAATGGAGAGAGTGGAGGGGTAACTTGCCCAAAACGCGAAATTGTTTGGGGAGATTAACTTTCGTTCAATACTATTATGCAAGAGGAGCGACACATCTATGGTTCATCCAATAAAATCAGCAGACTTCTAGATGTTACTACTGCTCGGCTTAGACTCGGTTACAAGTATTTCTGGGAATTCTCATTATCTGCCGATGTAGACCTGACCAAATGTTAACTGTCAACAAAATTATTTGCACACCCCTCCGTCACTATGTGATAGTGAATTCAGAGACAATTCTATAACCAATGTACCAACGATGTGTCAATATTTCATTCAAAATTATCTGGTACCAGAAATTTTAGCCAAATATCCCCAGTTTGCTAACTGTAAGTATTAACAAAGTGATTGTAACCTATCCACCGCTGCCCACTGGATGAGGGGCGGTGTGCAGGACAAACATATCAATTGTGACACTAGCTCTCCACATATGTCAGTTGCTTAATTTAGAAACTGTACTTGTGATCGATCTCGAACCCATTGTTGATGTGACGACTTATACTGAATTTTGTAACTAGCTCATCAAGATTGTAACTTGCTTAGCTAAATGAATTGTGGGGTTCAGTCCCTGAGCCCATTATGTGCCTCTGCAACCCTTTCCACTACCGCCCACAAGATGGGTATGGGGTGCATAATAAATGAACTAAACTAACTTTAAGGCATCCTGAAAGAAAGCTTGGAGGGCTTGAAAAATTGCAGAACGAAGCCTTGAGGATAATCCTTGGGTGCCCTCGTACCACAAAGATACTTAATATGAGAAAGGAACTTAATATTCCGAGCGTTGTTTATCGTGTTACTGAAAATAACTGTCAAATTGGTATAAAAATGCTTAGGCTAGCTCATCCTAACCCTTGCACAGAAGCCCTCCAGAATTTCTTTATTGAATGTTGAAAACAACCCTCAAGTTGACTATTTCCGTAACAGCATGCACTCCTGTATGCTAATCCCCACAATCACCAAGCCCACCCGAGTCACTCAAACATCTGCCACTACCCTGGATCACCTTTGGACTAATATAACAGCTCCCCTTACATCTGGGGTAATTTATGACAGAACAACTGACCACTATCCTACTTTCCTCATAGCAAACATTGACACATCACCACCAGAAACCAAAAAACTTTCATTCAGGCTACATAGTGAATCAGCTTTAGGCAATCTCTCTAATGCACTTCACAATATTAACTGGGAATCTGAATTTAATAATTCACAGGATATAAACTCATCAACTAACCTCTTTCTCTACAAAACTCTAAGCCTCTACAACACTCACTGTCCCCTCCTTACCAAACAAGTAACTGATAAAAGAAAAAATAACCCGTGGCTCACAAGTGGCATAATTAAATCAATCAACAAAAAACATGAATACGAAAAGAAATTTAGGAGTGGCCTAATTCCAATGGAAGTAGTTAAAAGGTACTCGTCAGTGCTTACCAGTATCATAAGAAAAGCAAAACTTTCATATTATGAGACTAGATTCAAAGAAGCAAAAGGCAACATGAAAAGCACATGGAATACCATCTCTAACATCCTGGGAACTAAACAACACTCCCACAACCAGATAACACTCTCTAAGGATGGCCTTACACTGTCATCTGACTTAGAAATGGCGAATGAATTTAATAGCTTCTTTTCATCGATTGGTGCTAACCTTGCAAGTAAAATCCCACAGACTCAGACACATATCAACACATATGTGTTGTGTTGTATATATGTATCAGACTCAGACACATATCAACAACATACCCAATCTCCTAATTTTTATGTAATATCAAACAACCTTATCATTGTGTTCATTGCTGTTTTCTTTTATGTGCTAGCCATATGCTGTATTGTGACTACCAATTTTTATCAACTACCATTCAAGCTGTCATTGCAATCAATCTTATATTGTTTCTGCTGTATTGTGCCTACCAATTTGTTGTCAACTACCATTTTAAGCTGTCATTGCAATCAATCATAGCTACCTATGTGCTTTAATATACTGTACCTATAATTTTCTCTCATCTTTTTTTTTTTCATTCCATGTAATCTGTTATCATTGTTTTGTCTATAAATTTTGCAAGTATTTACCTCCTTAAAATTTTCTTAGATTAAGGACCTGCCCGAAACGCTGCGCGTGCTAGTGGCTTTACAAGACTGTAATTACCATAATTGTATCCTCACATTCCTTATGTACATTCTTGTATATGCATAAATAAATAAATAAATAAATATCTCTCAGGCAGCTATCCAAACTCTCTTCTCCTCTCACCAGTCAGCCCGTCAGATGTTGTGTCCATCATACATTCACTAAAAACCAAAGCTGGGAACATCAGTGAAATCCCATCCATTGTATACAAGAGCGCCTCCCATATGCCCTTGCACCACCTATAGCTCTGCTGTTCAACAAATCCCTTGAGTGTCATACCTTCCCTGATATCCTTAAAAACGCAAGAGTAACGCCAGTTCATAAAGGAGGTAGTGGATTATGTTGCATCTCTGCTTGCCTTGATGACTGAAAGAAAGCTTAAAGGGCTTGAAAACTTGCAGAACGAAGCCTTGAAGATAATCCTTGGATGTCCCTAGTACCACAAAGATACTTAACATGAGGAAGGAACTTAATATTAACTTAATAATAGAATATGAGTGCATATTCTACTGCATTACTATTTGTAATGATCCTCATATTGTGCTTCAGTAATCCAATGTATAACCCTGAGATGTTTTCCTAATTGTACTTAGGATTCCTTGTTCATTATTGTGTATTGTTCTGATCTGCTTTTGTGTCGAAAATTCTTGCATCGTACCTGTAAACAATTTTTTGACAATTTTACTGTAATTATCCCACATAAAACCATATGTACTTGTAAAGTAAAGCTGTAATGTACCTGTTAAACACTTTTTATCAATTTTACATTTAATTATTTCTCTAAAACTCTGTTTAAGAATTTGCTCAAAGATTAGTTTAAGGACTTGCCCGAAACGCTATATGCAAGCTAGTGGTTTTACAAGATTATAATTCTAACTTAAGCTCTATGTTGTCTCTTAACCCCCAATGTACGTTCTTGTATATATATAAATAAATAAAATAAATAAATAACGAGGGATCGAGGCATTAATGCGCAGTACGTGCTTCCCTCATCTGTGACGTCACAGTGCCATCTGACGACAGCATAAACACAGGCGGCCATTTTATGTTCCACCAAGATTAAAAAAAAAATAATTTTGCCCCGAGGGGCGAGTTTATTGGGCAGCGCCCAATGTGTTCGCAATAGAATGTTCTACAAGAACATGTATAAAATAAGTGACACAGAAATTATTGATGTGTGTATTTGTGTGGGTGATTATAAATATGTATGTGTATGTATATATGTATACGTATATATATATATATATATATATGTACATGTATGTATGAGAGTGTGTACATGTATATATAACATTAATAATTTTGTAACTAGCGTCAAAAATTGTTATTTGCTTAGCTAAACAAACTAGAGAGTTCAGTTCCTGAACCCATTATATGTGCCTCTATAATCCTTTACACCACCGCCCACGGGATGGGTATGTGGTGCATAATAAAGAAAGAAATTGAAATAATAAGGGTATGAAATGTATCAACATAAAACATTAATGTTAGTGGCCATCAGGTAAAATCAGGTTATTATTTGTAAAGAATTTAAATGAGTTAAACTAAATACGAACTTAATATGTTTTGCTAACCCAAAAATATATTCCCGAGGTATTGTAATTGCAAATAAATATTTAATACAATTATTTGTATCATTTTTTTTATTTTAGATTTCCGTATTGCTTGATAATATATAATAACGTTTAGATAATGCTAGCGCTGGACATTCTTTAGGCTCGTTGCATGTTGTGGTAGTCGCTGCCATTTTAAAACCGTGTGGAGAGGGACGGCTGTTGGCTTATCCACAAAATCCTGCTGCATCTTCAATAGTTAAGGTAACTGTTTTCCTTTATTTGCTCTTAGACATGTGTAGTATATATATAAGCTTGTGGTGGTAGGCTGGATGGTGTGTTGATGGTGGTGTTGTGTTGATGGCCTAGCTGGAGGCGTGTTGATGGCCCTAGCTGGAGGTGTGTTGATGGCCCTAGCTGGAGGTGTGTTGATGGTGGTGTTGTGTTGATGGCCCTAGCTGGAGGTGTGTTGATGGTGGTGTTGTGTTGGTGGCCCTAGCTGGAGGTGTGTTGATGGCCCTGGAGGTGTGTTGGTGGCCCTAGCTGGAGGTGTGTTGATGGCCCTGGAGGTGTGTTGGTGGCCCTGGAGGTGTGTTGGTGGCCCTGGAGGTGTGTGGGTGGCCCTGGCTGGAGGTGTGTTGATGGTGGTGTTGTGTTGATGGCCCTGGAGGTGTGTTGATGGCCCTGGAGGTGTGTTGGTGGCCCTAGCTGGAGGTGTGTTGATGGCCCTGGAGGTGTGTTGGTGGCCCTGGCTGGAGGTGTGTTGATGGTGGTGTTGTGTTGATGGCCCTGGAGGTGTGTTGATGGCCCTGGAGGTGTGTTGGTGGCCCTAGCTGGAGGGGTGTTGATGGCCCTGGAGGTGTGTTGGTGGCCCTGGCTGGAGGTGTGTTGATGGTGGTGTTGTGTTGATGGCCCTGGAGGTGTGTTGATGGCCCTGGAGGTGTGTTGGTGGCCCTAGCTGGAGGTGTGTTGATGGCCCTGGAGGTGTGTTGGTGGCCCTGGAGGTGTGTTGGTGGCCCTAGCTGGAGGTGTGTAGATGGCCCTGGAGGTGTGTTGGTGGCCCTAGCTGGAGGTGTGTTGATGGCCCTGGAGGCGTGTTGGTGGCCCTAGCTGGAGGTGTGTTGATGGCCCTGGAGGCGTGTTGGTGGCCCTGGAGGTGTGTTGGTGGCCCTAGCTGGAGGTGTGTTGATGGCCCTGGAGGTGTGTTGGTGGCCCTAGCTGGAGGTGTGTTGATGGCCCTGGAGGCGTGTTGGTGGCCCTGGAGGCGTGTTGGTGGCCCTGGAGGTGTGTTGATGGCCCTAGCTGGAGGTGTGTTGATGGCCCTGGAGGTGTGTTGGTGGCCCTAGCTGGAGGTGTGTTGATGGCCCTGGAGGCGTGTTGGTGGCCCTGGAGGCGTGTTGGTGGCCCTGGAGGTGTGTTGGTGGCCCTAGCTGGAGGTGTGTTAATGGCCCTGGAGGTGTGTTGATGGCCCTGGAGGTGTGTTGGTGGCCCTAGCTGGAGGTGTGTTGATGGCCCTGGAGGTGTGTTGGTGGCCCTGGAGGTGTGTTGGTGGCCCCTAGCTGGAGGTGTGTTGATGGCCCTGGAGGTGTGTTGCTGGCCCTAGCTGGAGGTGTGTTGATGGTCCTGGAGGCGTGTTGGTGGCCCTAGCTGGAGGTGTGTTGATGGCCCTGGAGGCGTGTTGGTGGCCCTGGAGGTGTGTTGGTGGCCCTAGCTGGAGGTGTGTTGATGGCCCTGGAGGTGTGTTGGTGGCCCTAGCTGGAGGTGTGTTGATGGCCCTGGAGGCGTGTTGGTGGCCCTGGAGGCGTGTTGGTGGCCCTGGAGGTGTGTTGATGGCCCTAGCTGGAGGTGTGTTGATGGCCCTGGAGGTGTGTTGGTGGCCCTAGCTGGAGGTGTGTTGATGGCCCTGGAGGCGTGTTGGTGGCCCTGGAGGCGTGTTGGTGGCCCTGGAGGCGTGTTGGTGGCCCTAGCTGGAGGTGTGTTGATGGCCCTATATATATATATATATATATATATATATATATATATATATATATATATATATATATATATATATATATATATATATATATATATATATATATATATATATATATTATGAATATCAGAGGTCCCAGGACATTGGACCCAGGACAATTATTGTGCATGTGTAGTATGTATATTTATGTAGTATATTTGGCATATTTAATGGCATTTAGTTAATGCCACTTAGTGGCATGTCTCTGCACCGTTTCCAGTTTGTTGATATGCTTTCTAAGATATGGGCACACCATACAACTGCTGCATACTCCAACTTTGGTGTAACAAAAATTGTGAACAATTTCAAAATTTCTGTTGAAGAAATCCTGTTTCCTAGTTCTGCATCTGTTTTGGTATAACACCTCCTTTTTTACTAGGCCTGCAATTATGAATGCCTTTATAACCAGCTAAGTTGTAGAGTTGGGTATAGTCTTTACTTAGCCAAGTTTCTGTTAAAATGAGGGTCCGTCTAATTACCACAAGCTACCACAAGCTACACAAGCTTCACAAAGCTTCCTGGCAATACGTTAGTAATGAATAAATATAATAGGTTAGGTTGACCTAACTTAACCTAACCGACGCTTGGATCGTCGACTTGATTTGGCATCACCAGCTCTTTATTTTCGTCTAATTTCTTTATAAAAAGATCCTTTTTCAGATTAAAATTATGTTTTTTCGTGTTGTACATTCAGCACCAACATTATAATGAGTAAATATATCATATTTATTCATTACTAACGTATTGCCAGGAAGCTGAGTGGGTAGGTCTCGATAAATTTCCTGGTATAATATTATTGTTTGCTATTCTCCATCTTAGACTAGGCAAGTTGAAGTCACCTAGGAAGATAATATGAGGTATCGAGTTCTCCATTTTGTTTATCTGTTCTGTGAATTCCTCGGCCGTTGCATCTGGCGGTTTGTATATTAGAATAATCACTAAATTTATTTTCTCTATTTTTAATCCCAATACCTCTACCACCTCATTTGTAATGTTAAGGAGCTCCGAGCATACAAGGTCTTCCATAGTATACAGACCCACTCCTCCATGTGACCTAATTTTCCTATCACAGTTGTGTACTTTTCGAGACTACATTTCAAATATTCCCTAACATACATGGCTTCTCCCCCCTCTTTGTGTAAAATAGTTTAAATCCATTTATGGGACATTCAGCAAATAGTTCTCTATTTTTTACATTCATCAATGTTTCGGTACGTGCAATAGTATGTATTGTTTCATTGCAGATAACAGCATTTAAATTTTTTTTGTTTCTTAGACTTAGACTCGTACTACCAAGTTGCTGTTGGCAATTGGATAATTTTTTTATGAAGTCATTTGTTATTTTTTCCCCTACTTTAGTAATTTATGCTTTTGATCTCAATTAGTTTTATATCCTAGCTTTTTAATTTTTTCCCCTTATATATTGCCATCTTATCTGTCTGCTTTACATGGCTTAAGCAGAGTCATGTCTGCTTAAGCCTTTGTTATTTTACTAATTTACCTGTTTTAATTATTATTTGTTTTCAAAGTTTAGTTTACCCCATTTTATTTGCTTTTTGCAGTACAATACTTTACTAATAATCTTGTAATAGTAATTGGTAATGTAGCACTTGGCCTTTCTCCTTCAGAATGTATGCACACATTATAGAAAGAAGAAGAGAATACCACACAAGATGGCAGCGTATGTCACGGGCCAAAAAGCGACGCCTAAAAGAACAGGTAAACCTCGAAGTCTTTCAGAGGTTGATAGATGGAAAGCGACTGAATACAGGCAACTCCTTCTCTACACCGGTAAGATTGTACTGAAGGGAATCTTACCCAAAGAATTGTATGACCATTTCCTGACTCTGAGTGTAGCCATTTCTATTCTTGTATCACCTAAATTGATTCAGTTAAATTACAGCCAATATGCACATGATCTTTTGCTGTACTTTGTGTTAAAGGCTCGTGAGCTGTATGGTAAGGATTTTTTAGTGTACAATGTACACTGCCTAACACACATATCCTCTGATGCCAAAGAGTTTGGTAGTTTGGACAGATGTTCAGCATTTCCATTTGAAAATTACCTGCAGCAGGTTAAGAATATGGTTCGATCAAGTAAAAACCCTCTTGTTCAAGGAGGATTTAAGGGATTTACTGGAGAACTTGGCAAAGGTATATTCACAATAGTCGTCTCTATTACTAATGACACTATTGCAGATGAAGGTATCTTTGTAAGATATTGCTATGCCACCACCTTTTTTTATTAGGCCTGCAGTTGTGAATGGCTTTATTATCAGCCAAGTTGTAGCATACAACATAGCATATATATATATATATATATATATATATATATATATATATATATATATATATATATATATATATATATATATATATATATATATATAATATATATATATATATATATATATATATATATATATATATATATATATATATATATATATATATATATATATATATATATATAATGTATGTATATATATATATATAATGTATATATATATATATATATATATATATATATATATGCAAACAAGCCTGAATGGTCCCCAGGACTATATACAACTGAAAACTCACACCCCAGAAGTGACTCGAACCCATACTCCCACAACTGGTATGTACAGGGACGCCTTAATCCGCTTGACCATCACGACCGGACATAAGGAAGTGATAGCCGAGGCTATATGAACCACTTCCCCGCCGGCACTCGGATGGTAATCTTGGGCATAGCATTTTATCAAATCACCTCATTCTTTGGGGCACACGTGTGCCCCAAAGAATGAGGTGATTTGATAAAATGCTATGCCCAAGATTACCATCCGAGTGCCGGCGGGGAAGTGGTTCATATAGCCTCGGCTATCACTTCCTTATGTCCGGTCGTGATGGTCAAGCGGATTAAGGCGTCCTTGTACATACCAGTTGTGGGAGTATGGGTTCGAGTCACTTCTGGGGTGTGAGTTTTCAGTTATATATATATATATATATATATATATATATATATATATATATATATATATATATTTATATATATATATATATATATATATATATATATATATATATATATATTCAAAATTCGTCAGTGTACTACATTTTTGTTGTTGCTTTTAGGTGATGCTTTTAACCAGTGTACGTGGGTCTGATTGTGCAACCATGGTTCGAAGAATAATGAAGATATGAACAAACGGCCTGTGGTCACTATACAGTCTGGAAGGGCAAAAGAAGAAATTGGCATTTCTACAAAAACAAGAACTATATAGTGTTATTTTAAGTAAGTAACCAAAAAATTAAATAATTTTTTTAAAGTTTAAAATTCACTTAAAAATTTAAATTTTAAATTAAAAAATTTTAACCAAAAAACTTAATATTTTTCATATTTGGAACCATTCCATAATATTTTCCCAAGCATAAATGATTATATTTCTATCACTTGCTCTTAAGATTGTTTCATTTAATAGAGGTTGGGCATAATTGTTCTCTGCTGCTAATAGAACTGACTGACTTAGCTATAGGAAAATGTAAACTTAATTGGTTTATCCATTACAGTATTGTGCAGTTTATTTCATGATCCTGTGCTTAATACTTGCATAAATAGTAGATTACAAAATGCATTTTTATATCATTAGTATTGAATAATAATAATGCAAATAATTGACTTATAAATGATGTACAATTAATTGGTAGGTGATATTATATTATTAATATTTTTTCATTCTTGCAAAGCCTTAACAAAGCCATTAACATGTTAATATAAACTTGATCACCTTCCACTTATTTTCTCATGTGCTACCTACATGTACAAAACCTTATTCCTAAATGCATATTTTGTTCTGAAGCTTGTCCTTTATATGTTGTGTATCACCATCTCTGGAGAGTTTTATCTGATTGATGTATAAATTACTTTTAGTTTTACAGAATATTATTGTTATACTGAATTTATTATTATATAAATAACTTAATTTTACAGAATCATCTATCAACGCACATCCACAAGTTGAGGAGGAGGATGTGACCTTCCAGATTTCTCAAGTACTGAAACATAGACCAAACAGGCCTGGTGGATCTAGGTACAAGGTAAAATAATTTAAATTTTTATTTTTTTTTTCCTAATTGTCCGATATATATATATATATATATATATATATATATATATATATATATATATATATATATATATATATATATATATATATATATATATAACTGAAAACTCACACCCCAGAAGTGACTCGAACCCATACTCCCAGAAGCAACGCAACTGGTATGTACAAGACGCCTTAATCCACTTGACCATCACGACCGGACAAAATGAGGTGATAGCCGAGGCTATATGAACCACCCCACCGCCGGCACTCGGATAGTAATATTGGATAGTAATATTACTCGGATAGTAATATTTGAACCACCCCACCGCCGGCACTCGGATAGATTACTATCCGAGTGCCGGCGGTGGGGTGGTTCAAATAGCCTCGGCTATCACCTCATTTTGTCCGGTCGTGATGGTCAAGTGGATTAAGGCGTCTTGTACATACCAGTTGCGTTGCTTCTGGGAGTATGGGTTCGAGTCACTTCTGGGGTGTGAGTTTTCAGTTGCATATTGTCCTGGGGACCATTCAGGCTTGTTCGCATATATATATATATATATATATATATATATATATATATATATATATATATATATATATATATATATATATATATATGTCGTACCTAGTAGCCAGAACACACTTCTCAGCCTACTATGCAAGGCCAAATTTGCCTAATAAGCTAAGTTTTCCTGAATTAATATATTTTCTATAATTTTTTCTTATGAAATGATAAAGCTACCCATTTCATTATGTATGAGGTCAATGTTTTTTTATTGGAGTTAAAATTAACGTAGATATATGACCGAACCTAACCAACCCTACCTAACCTAACCTAACCTATCTTTATAGGTTAGGTTAGGTTAGGTAGTAGAGAAAGTTAGGTTAGGTTAGGTAGGTTAGGTAGTCGAAAAACAATTAATTCATGAAAACTTGGCTTATTAGGCAAATCGGGCCTTGCATAGTAGGCTGAGAAGTGAGTTCTGGCTACTAGGTACGACATATATATATATATATATATATATATATATATATATATATATATATATATATATATATATATATATATATATATATATATATATATATATTATTAAATATGACCGAAAAAGTAAGATTAATAATTCTAACACGAATTTTCTCAATCTTTCGTACATTACGCTTCACTGTTGGAGGTAAATCAAAAATCACTTCTCCAAAATTCATTTTTATTTCTAGTCTGACGCGACACGGGCGCGTTTCGTAAATCTTATTACATTTTCAAAGACTTCACAAATACACAACTGATTAGAACTTGCGTTTCCCTGATTTTATATCTACATTTGAGTGAGGTGGGAAGGGTGATGTGGCATTACATTTGAGTGAGGTGGGAAGGGTGATGTGGCATTAACACAAGACAGAACACTAGGGGATATTAATAGGGTATTAAAAGTATCAACACAAGACAGAACAGAAACAATGGGTATTGAATAGAAGTGTTTGTAGAAAGCCTATTGGTCCATATTTCTTGATGCTTCTATATTGGAGCGGAGTCTTGAGGTGGGTAGAATATAGTTGTGCAATAATTGGCTGTTGATTGCTGGTGTTGACTTCTTGATGTGTAGTGCCTCGCAAACGTCAAGCCGCCTGCTATCGCTGTATCTATCTATGATTTCTGTGTTGTTTACTAGGATTTCTCTGGCGATGGTTTGGTTATGGGAAGAGACACAAAAACATATATATATATATATATATATATATATGTGTGTGTGTGTGTGTGTGTCGTACCTAGTAGCCAGAACGCACATCTCAGCCTACTATACAAGGCCCGATTTGCCTAATAAGCCAAGTTTTCATGAATTAATGTTTTTTCGACTACCTAACCTAACATTTTCAGCTACCTAACCTAACCTATAAAGATAGTTTAGGTAGGGTTGGTTAGGTTCGGTCATATATCTATATTAATTTTAACTCCAATAAAAAAAGAATTGACCTCATACATAATGAAATGGATAGCTTTATCATTTCATAAGAAAAAAAATAGAGAAAATATATTAATTAATGAAAACTTGGCTTATTAGGCAAATCGGGCCTTGCATAGTAGGCTGAAAAGTGCATTCTGGCTACTAGGTACGACATATATATATATATATATATTTATATATAATATATATATATATATATTTATATATATATATATATATATAATATATATATATATATTATATATATAATATATATATATATATATTATATATATATATTATATATATATATATATATATATATATATATATATATATATATATATATATATATATATATATGTATGTATATATATATATATATATATATATATATATATATATATGTATATATATATATATATATATATATATATATATATATATATATATATATATATATATATGTATATATATATATATATATATATATATATATGTATATATATATATATATATATATATATATATATATATATATATATATATGTATATATATATATATATATATATATATATATATATATATATATATATATATATATATATATATATATAGTGTGTGTGTAAATACCTAAGTGTAGTTACAGGATGAGACCGTCTTCCCAGCACTCTTTGTCATATAACGCTTTGAAACTACTGACAGTCTTGGCCTCCACCACCTTCTCACCTAACTTGTTCCAACCGTCTACCACGCTATTTGCGAAAGTGAATTTTCTTATATTTCTTTAGCATCTGTGTTAAGCTAGTTTCAATCTATGACCTCCTGTTCTTGAAGTTCCAGGTCTCAGGAAATCTTCGCTGTCGATTTTATCAATTCCTGATACTATTTTGTATGTAGTGATCATATCACCTCTTTCTTCTGTCTTTTAGTTTTGGCATATTTAATGCCTCTAACCTCTCCTCGTAGCTCTTGCCCTTCAGTTCTGGGAGCCACTTAGTAGCATGTCTTTGCACCTTTTCCAGTTTGTTGATGTGCTTCTTAAGATATGGGCCAACTTCTGTTGTTGGGCACCACACAACAGCTGCATATTCTAGCTTTGGCGTAACAAAAGTCATGAACAATTTCTTTAGTATATCACCATCCATGTATTTAAACGCAATTCTAAAGTTAGAAAGCGTAGCATAGGCTCCTCGCACAATATTCTTTATGTGGTTCTCAGGTGATAGTTTTCTATCTAGAACCACCCCTAGATCTCTTTCTTTATCAGAATTCTTTAAAGATTTCTCACATAATGTATAGGTTGTGTGGGGTCTATGTTCTCCTGTTCCACATTCCATAACATGGCATTTATTAACATTAAATTCCATTTGCCAAGTGGTGCTCCATATACTTATTTTATCCAGGTTTTCTTGAAGGGCATGACAATCATCTAAATTTCTTATCCTTCCTATTATCTTAGCATCATCAGCAAACATGTTCATGTAATTCTGTATACCAACTAGTAGATCATTTATGTAGACAATAAACATCACTGGTGCAAGAACTGAACCCTGTGGTACTCCACTTGTGACATTTCTCCAGTCCGATACATTGCCTCTGATTACTGCCCTCATTTTTCTATCAGTCAGAAAATTTTTCATCCATGTTAGAAGCTTACCTGTCACCCCTCCAATATTTTCCAGTTTCCAGAACAACCTCTCTATGTGGAACTCTGTCGAATGCCTTTTTTAGGTCCAGATAGATGCAGTCAACCCAACCATCTCTTTCCTGTAATATATCTGTTGCTCGATCATAGAAACTGAGTAAATTCGATACACAGGATCTTCCAAATCGAAAACCATACTGTCTGTCTGAAATTATATCATTTCTCTCCAGGTGTTCTACCCATTTAGTTTTAATTATTTTTTCCAATATTCCAATTCCAATTTTTTCCAATAATGTGTGTGTGTGTATGTATATTTGTGTTGATGAATATGACCGAAAGTCATAGTCTTTCTGCCCCTCTCCTTACTGCTATTGTTGTTTCTCGCATCTTTGTATTGCTTGTATGTTTGGGCAATTTTTCCCTTTTTCCTAGTTCTGCATCTCTGCTTTAGTATAAATTTTGTTGTGCCATTATCATATATTTCACAAAACTTGACATACATCTCATTTACTTCATGTCCTAACAGCAAGTGTTTGTCAAATTCCTTAAGGAAATATCTGAGTTCCCCATAATGACCTCTCCACAAGTCAGGTTTTTCAACTGCTTCAAGCTCATTTTCTTCCAGATTATAATGCATTGCATACTTTATTCCCAAAAAGACATGGTCACTTTTACCCAAGTGACAATGTCACTTGGGTAAAAGGAGGGAGGTACTGAAAGGAGGAAAAGGGAGGTACCAAAGGAGGGAGGTACTGAATGATAAATATATCTTTCTCTTTCCTGGTAAATATAATATCCAGCATGGAGGGAACATCCCCTTCCCTCATCCTCGTAGCTTGTTTAACATGTAGAAACATGAATGTTTACAGGGTGAGGTTTACGAAATTATATATATATATATATATATATATATATGTCGTACCTAATAGCCAGAACGCACTTCTCAGCCTACTATTCAAGGCCCGATTTGCCTAATAAGCCAAGTTTTCCTGAATTAATATATTTTTTCTAATTTTTTTCTTATGAAATGATAAAGCTACCCATTTCATTATGTATGAGGTCAATTTTTTTTATTGGAGTTAAAATTAACGTAGATATATGACCGAACCTAACCAACCCTACCTAACCTAACCTAACCTAACCTATCTCTATCGGTTAGGTTAGGTTAGGTAGCAGAAAAAGTTAGGTTAGGTAGTCGAAAAACAATTAATTCATGAAAACTTGGCTTATTAGGCAAATCGGGCCTTGAATAGTAGGCATAGAAGTGCGTTCTGGCTACTAGGTACGACATATATATATATATATATATATATATATATATATATATATATATATATATATATATATATATATATATATATATATATATATATTATATATAAAGTTTGTGTGTGTGTAATTTATATAAATAAATAATTAAATATTAATTTTGTTAATATCTTTTCAGGGAAAGCTTGCAAGTACAATTCGTATACAAGAGGGGCAACAAGAGCCAGAGGATGTCTACTAAGAAAATATATAAGTCTTTATCCTCACACTCTTGATATATGGTCTTCTCTGGTCTCTTTATTTTCTCTCCTCACAAATGTCCTTTTTTTTTATTTCTTTTACGTTTCTCTCCTGTTTTTCTTGTCTTTTAATCTCTCCTTTCCTCCTCTCTTCTAACACCTCTCGTTTCCTGTCTCTTCTAGCTTCTCTCTTCCTTTACTTTTTATATTTGTGGTATTCATTTATGTCATTTTTATCTTGTATATTTTTCTTGTATCTTTTTCTTATCTTGTGTTTCTCTTCCCCTTCTCTTCAATGATTTCTCATTTCTCTCCTCTCTCTGTTGTTTCTGTTCTGTCTTCTCTCTCCTTGCCTTAATTTTGTTCTGTCTCCTCTTTTGTTGTGTGTGTGTCTTTCTGTCTCTGTCTCTCTCTTTCTCTGGCTCTCTTGCTCTCTCTCTCTCTCTCTCTGGCTCTCTCTCTCTCTGGCTCTCTCTCTCTCTCTTTCTTTCTCTTTCTTTCTCTTTCTTGCTCTCTCTCTGGCTCTCTTGCTCTCTCTCTCTGGCTCTCTCTCTCTCTCTGGCTCTCTTGCTCTCTCTCTGGCTCTCTTGCTCTCTCTCTGGCTCTCTCTCTCTCTCTCGCTCTCTCTCTCGCTCTCTCTCTCTGGATCTCTTGCTCTCTCTCTCTCTGGCTCTCTTGCTCTCTCTCTGGCTCTCTCTGGCTCTCTTGCTCTCTCTCTGGCTCTCTCTCTCTGGCTCTCTTGCTCTCTCTCTGGCTCTCTTGCTCTCTCTCTGGCTCTCTTGCTCTCTCTCTGGCTCTCTTGCTCTCTCTCTCTCTCTGGCTCTCTTGCTCTCTCTCTCTCTCTCTCTCTGGCTCTCTCTCTGGCTCTGGCTCTCTCTCTCTCTTTCTCTCTGGCTCTCTCTCTCTCTGGCTCTGGCTCTCTCTCTCTGGCTCTGGCCCTCTCTCTCTCTCTGTCTCTCTCTCTCTCTCTCTCTCTCTCTCTCTCTCTCTCTCTCTCTCTCTCTCTCTCTCTCTCTCTCTCTCTCTCTCTCTCTCTCTCTCCCCCTCTCTCTCTCTCCCCCTCTCTTTCTCTCTTTCTCTGGCTCTCTCTGGCTCTCGCTCTCTCTGGCTCTCGCTCTCTCTGGCTCTCGCTCTCTGGCTCTCTCTCTCTGGCTCTCTCTCTGGCTCTCTCTCTCTCTGGCTCTCTCTCTCTCTGGCTCTCTCTCTCTGGCTCTGACTCTCTCTCTAGCTCTGACTCACTCTCTCTCTGGCTCACGCTCTCTCTCTCTGGCTCTCTCTCTCTCTCTCTCTCTCTCTGGCTCTCTCTCTCTCTCTCTGGCTCTCTCTCTGGCTCTGGCTCTCTCTCTCTCTCTCTGGCTCTCTCTCTCTCTCTGGCTCTCTCTCTGGCTCTCTCTCTCTCTCTGGCTCTCTCTTTCTCTCTGGCTCTCTCTCTCTCTCTGGCTCTCTCTTTCTCTCTGGCTCTCTCTTTCTCTCTGGCTCTCTCTCTCTCTGGCTCTGGCCCTCTCTCTCCCCCTCTCTTTCTCTGGCTCTCTCGCTCTCTCTGGCTCTCGCTCTCTCTGGCTCTCGCTCTCTCTGGCTCTCGCTCTCTGGCTTTCTCTCTCTCTGGCTCTCTCTCTCTCTGGCTCTCTCTCTCTCTCTGGCTCTCTCTCTCTCTCTGGCTCTCTCTGGCTCTGGCTCTCTCTCTCTGGCTCTGACTCTCTCTCTAGCTCTGACTCACTCTCTCTCTGGCTCTGGCTCACGCTCTCTCTCTCTGGCTCTCTCTCTCTCTGGCTCTGGCTCTCTCTCTGGCTCTGGCTCTCTCTCTCTGGCTCTGGCTCTCTCTTTCTCTCTGGCTCTCTCTCTCTCTCTCTCTGGCTCTGGCTCTCGCTCTGGCTCTCGCTCTCTCTCTGGCTCTCATATTTCATTTGATTTAAAAATGTCTGAGATTTTTACTTAATCTAAGTTATATTGCATGGTGCTAATATGAATATTATACATGACTTTTTTCTTTTCTTTCTCTCTCTCTTTCTCCCTTTCTTTCTTTCTCTTTCTTTCCTTCTCTCTCTCTTTTTCTTTCTCTTTCTACATGAATATTATACTTGACTGTTTACATTCACTTGTAGATTTTTATTTTTAGTTAATTAGTCCTAAACTTTTGATTAATAGATTTTTATTATTAGTCATAGAAAAACTATAGTGTTATATGTATACTCGGAAAATTTTACTTGTTTTAGTTTTAAGTAACAATAACTGCTTGTAACGTCAGACTGATCTCAGCATGACATGAATCACAGGCTGCTTGATCACAAAATCTATTGTGTTCACATATTGCATATATAGATTTTTATAGATTTTTAAATTTTTACTTTTATATTCTGTTATAGATATAGTCTATATATTTCGAGCTATTACATATATTTTGTTGTATTACTCATTCTTAATTAAATAAATATAATATTTTAATTCTCTTTTTGTACCCTATTTATTTGTAATTTACACATACATATATAGGATGTCCATTTCTTTCTCAGATATGTCTTCTTTCTTTCTCTCCCTT
Source organism: Procambarus clarkii (assembly GCF_040958095.1). Taxonomy (NCBI): domain Eukaryota; kingdom Metazoa; phylum Arthropoda; class Malacostraca; order Decapoda; family Cambaridae; genus Procambarus; species Procambarus clarkii. The sequence continues at coordinate 20,878,099 of NC_091184.1, read as the reverse complement.
TCTATTTCAGATATGAATTAAAAAATTATTATACCCTAATTTACCCTAAACGTTTTAATGTAGGTAATTAAAAGATTATAAAAAAGTTTTTAGAAATGTTAATTATTTACGTTCTAAGGTTGTATATAAAAGTTCTCAAAAAACCTTTTCTAAACGTAATTATAAACGTGCTGAAAACAATGAAATGTCGTTTTTAGGATGTTTTAAAAACATGAAAATGTTTGCTGGGATATCCCCTATTAGACTATTTTACAGGAACTTCTTTTCCACAGCTCATAAAACGGAGAAAAGGGTCCTGAAAGATATTGTTAATAGAAACGTTATCCCTACAGACAAAAATCAGAAGATACAACTGACGATTTACTATAAAACCAGAAAAACGGCCAGCCTACTCATGAGAAACTCTCCAGACACAAAACAGAACGCTTTAAAAGAGACTAACGTCGTCTATGCCTTCAAATGCCCACTTGGGGACTGTAAGCTCCAAAAAACCCAGTATATAGGCAAGACAACAACATCTCTTTCTAGGCGTTTAACGATGCATAAGCAACAGGGCTCCATTAAGGAACATATAATCTCTTCCCATAACCAAACCATCGCCAGAAAAATCCTAGTAAACAACACAGAAATCATCGATAGATACAGCGATAGCAGGCGGCTAAACGTTTGCGAGGCACTACACATCAAGAAGTCAACACCAGCAATCAACAGCCAATTATTGCACAACTATATTCTACCCACCTCAAGACTCCGCTCCAATATAGAAGCATCAAGAAATATGGACCAATAGGCTTTCTACAAACACTTCTATTCAATACCCATTGTTTCTGTTCTGTCTTGTGTTGATACTTTTAATACCCTATTAATATCCCCTCTTGTTCTGTCTTGTGTTAATGCCACATCACCCCTCCCACCTCACTCAAATGTAGATATAAAATCAGAGATACGTAAGTTCTAATCAGTTGTGTATTTGTGAAGTCTTTGAAAATGTAATAAGTTTTACGAAACGCGCCCGTGTCGCGTCAGACTAGAAATAAAAATGAATTTTGGAGAAGTGATTTTTGATTTACCTCCAACAGTGAAGCGTAATGTACGAAAGATTGAGAAAATTCGTGTTAGAATTATTAATCTTACTTTTTCGGTCATATTTAATAATATATGTCTACAGGAAAGACTGCTACCAAAATATACTAATATATATATATATATATATATATATATATATATATATATATATATATATATATATATATATACATATATATATATATATACAACTTTAGAACACTTTCCCACCAGGAGACTCGAACCCTAGCCAGCACAGAAGCCTTCCAGCAACTGGCATAACAGGTACGCCTTAACCCTCTCCACCACCTGCTCAGACCCCTAAAAGAGATGGTAATTTCGGAGTATTTAAATACCACAAAGATCACCACCTCCCAAGAGCACTAGAGCAAGTGAGGGGTCATTTAGACGTTAATTTCATCAAGTCCCTGTTAATATGGGAAGACACAGTGTCTATGCTTAAGGCACAACTCTCCTAAACACGAGAGTCAAGTATACAACTTTAGAACACTTTCCCACCAGGAGACTCGAACCCTAGCCAGCACAGAAGCCTTCCAGCAACTGGCATAACAGGTACGCCTTAACCCTCTCCACCACCTGCTCAGACCCCTAAAAGAGATGGTAATTTCGGAGTATTTAAATACCACAAAGATCACCACCTCCCAAGAGCACTAGAGCAAGTGAGGGGTCATTTAGACGTTAATTTCATCAAGTCCCTGTTAATATGGGAAGACACAGTGTCTATGCTTAAGGCACAACTCTCCTAAACACGAGAGTCAAGTATACAACTTTAGAACACTTTCCCACCAGGAGACTCGAACCCTAGCCAGCACAGAAGCCTTCCAGCAACTGGCATAACAGGTACGCCTTAACCCTCTCCACCACCTGCTCAGACCCCTAAAAGAGATGGTAATTTCGGAGTATTTAAATACCACAAAGATCACCACCTCCCAAGAGCACTAGAGCAAGTGAGGGGTCATTTAGACGTTAATTTCATCAAGTCCCTGTTAATATGGGAAGACACAGTGTCTATGCTTAAGGCACAACTCTCCTAAACACGAGAGTCAAGTATACAACTTTAGAACACTTTCCCACCAGGAGACTCGAACCCTAGCCAGCACAGAAGCCTTCCAGCAACTGGCATAACAGGTACGCCTTAACCCTCTCCACCACCTGCTCAGACCCCTAAAAGAGATGGTAATTTCGGAGTATTTAAATACCACAAAGATCACCACCTCCCAAGAGCACTAGAGCAAGTGAGGGGTCATTTAGACGTTAATTTCATCAAGTCCCTGTTAATATGGGAAGACACAGTGTCTATGCTTAAGGCACAACTCTCCTAAACACGAGAGTCATGTATACAACTTTAGAACACTTTCCCACCAGGAGACTCGAACCCTAGCCAGCACAGAAGCCTTCCAGCAACTGCCATAACAGGTACGCCTTAACCCTCTCCACCACCTGCTCAGACCCCTAAAAGAGATGGTAATTTCGGAGTATTTAAATAACACAAAGATCACCACCTCCCAAGAGCACTAGAGCAAGTGAGGGGTCATTTAGACGTTAATTTCATCAAGTCCCTGTTAATATGGGAAGACACAGTGTCTATGCTTAAGGCACAACTCTCCTAAACACGAGAGTCAAGTATACAACTTTAGAACACTTTCCCACCAGGAGACTCGAACCCTAGCCAGTACAGAAGCCTTCCAGCAACTGGCATAACAGGTACGCCTTAACCCTCTCCACCACCTGCTCAGACCCCTAAAAGAGATGGTAATTTCGGAGTATTTAAATACCACAAAGATCACCACCTCCCAAGAATAACAGGCGTACCTGTTATGCCAGTTGCTGGAAGGCTTCTGTGCTGGCTAGGGTTCGAGTCTCCTGGTGGGAAAGTGTTCTAAAGTTGTATACTTGACTCTCGTGTTTAGGAGAGTTGTGCCTTAAGCATAGACACTGTGTCTTCCCATATTAACAGGGACTTGATGAAATTAACGTCTAAATGACCCCTCACTTGCTCTAGTGCTCTTGGGAGGTGGTGATCTTTGTGGTATTTAAATACTCCGAAATTACCATCTCTTTTAGGGGTCTGAGCAGGTGGTGGAGAGGGTTAAGGCGTACCTGTTATGCCAGTTGCTGGAAGGCTTCTGTGCTGGCTAGGGTTCGAGTCTCCTGGTGGGAAAGTGTTCTAAAGTTGTATACTTGACTCTCGTGTTTAGGAGAGTTGTGCCTTAAGCATAGACACTGTGTCTTCCCATATTAACAGGGACTTGATGAAATTAACGTCTAAATGACCCCTCACTTGCTCTAGTGCTCTTGGGAGGTGGTGATCTTTGTGGTATTTAAATACTCCGAAATTACCATCTTTTTTAGGGGTCTGAGCAGGTGGTGGAGAGGGTTAAGGCGTACCTGTTATGCCAGTTGCTGGAAGGCTTCTGTGCTGGCTAGGGTTCGAGTCTCCTGGTGGGAAAGTGTTCTAAAGTTGTATACTTGACTCTCGTGTTTAGGAGAGTTGTGCATACATACATATATATATATATATATATATATATATATATATATATATATATATATATATATATATATATATATATATATATATATATATATATGCGAACAAGCCTGAATGGTCCCCAGGACAATATGCAACTGAAAACTCACACCCCAGAAGTGACTCGAACCCATACTCCCAGGAGCAGCGCAACTGGTATGTACAAGACGCCTTAATCCACTTGACCATCACGACCGGACATAATGAGGTGATAGCCGAGGCTATTTGAACCACCCCACCGCCGGCACTCGGATAGTAATCTTGGGCATAGCATTTTACCAAATCACCTCATTCTTTGGGGCACACGTGAGGAACACAAATGCGAACAAGCCTGAATGGTCCCCAGGACAATATGCAACTGAAAACTCACACCCCAGAAGTGACTCGAACCCATACTCCCAGGAGCAGCGCAACTGGTATGTACAAGACGCCTTAATCCACTTGACCATCACGACCGGACATAATGAGGTGATAGCCGAGGCTATTTGAACCACCCCACCGCCGGCACTCGGATAGTAATCTTGGGCATAGCATTTTACCAAATCACCTCATTCTTTGGGGCACACGTGAGGAACAGAAATGCGAACAAGCCTGAATGGTCCCCAGGACAATATGCAACTGAAAACTCACACCCCAGAAGTGACTCGAACCCATACTCCCAGGAGCAGCGCAACTGGTATGTACAAGACGCCTTAATCCACTTGACCATCACGACCGGACATAATGAGGTGATAGCCGAGGCTATTTGAACCACCCCACCGCCGGCACTCGGATAGTAATCTTGGGCATAGCATTTTACCAAATCACCTCATTCTTTGGGGCACACGTGAGGAACACAAATGCGAACAAGCCTGAATGGTCCCCAGGACAATATGCAACTGAAAACTCACACCCCAGAAGTGACTCGAACCCATACTCCCAGGAGCAGCGCAACTGGTATGTACAAGACGCCTTAATCCACTTGACCATCACGACCGGACATAATGAGGTGATAGCCGAGGCTATTTGAACCACCCCACCGCCGGCACTCGGATAGTAATCTTGGGCATAGCATTTTACCATATCACCTCATTCTTTGGGGCAAATCATGAGGTGATTTGGTAAAATGCTATGCCCAAGATTACTATCCGAGTGCCGGCGGTGGGGTGGTTCAAATAGCCTCGGCTATCACCTCATTATGTCCGGTCGTGATGGTCAAGTGGATTAAGGCGTCTTGTACATACCAGTTGCGCTGCTCCTGGAAGTATGGGTTCGAGTCACTTCTGGGGTGTGAGTTTTCAGTTGCATATTGTCCTGGGGACCATTCAGGCTTGTTCGCATTTGTGTTCCTCACGTGTGCCCCAAAGAATGAGGTGATTTGGTAAAATGCTATGCCCAAGATTACTATCCGAGTGTCGGCGGTGGGGTGGTTCAAATAGCCTCGGCTATCACCTCATTATGTCCGGTCGTGATGGTCAAGTGGATTAAGGCGTCTTGTACATACCAGTTGCGCTGCTCCTGGGAGTATGGGTTCGAGTCACTTCTGGGGTGTGAGTTTTCAGTTGCATATTGTCCTGGGGACCATTCAGGCTTGTTCGCATTTGTGTTCCTCACGTGTGCCCCAAAGAATGAGGTGATTTGGTAAAATGCTATGCCCAAGATTACTATCCGAGTGCCGGCGGTGGGGTGGTTCAAATAGCCTCGGCTATCACCTCATTATGTCCGGTCGTGATGGTCAAGTGGATTAAGGCGTCTTGTACATACCAGTTGCGCTGCTCCTGGGAGTATGGGTTCGAGTCACTTCTGGGGTGTGAGTTTTCAGTTGCATATTGTCCTGGGGACCATTCAGGCTTGTTCGCATTTGTGTTCCTCACGTGTGCCCCAAAGAATGAGGTGATTTGGTAAAATGCTATGCCCAAGATTACTATCCGAGTGCCGGCGGTGGGGTGGTTCAAATAGCCTCGGCTATCACCTCATTATGTCCGGTCGTGATGGTCAAGTGGATTAAGGCGTCTTGTACATACCAGTTGCGCTGCTCCTGGGAGTATGGGTTCGAGTCACTTCTGGGGTGTGAGTTTTCAGTTGCATATTGTCCTGGGGACCATTCAGGCTTGTTCGCATTTGTGTTCCTCACGTGTGCCCCAAAGAATGAGGTGATTTGGTAAAATGCTATGCCCAAGATTACTATCCGAGTGCCGGCGGTGGGGTGGTTCAAATAGCCTCGGCTATCACCTCATTATGTCCGGTCGTGATGGTCAAGTGGATTAAGGCGTCTTGTACATACCAGTTGCGCTGCTCCTGGGAGTATGGGTTCGAGTCACTTCTGGGGTGTGAGTTTTCAGTTATATATATATATATATATATATATATATATGTCGTACCTAGTAGCCAGAATGCCATGTACCTAGTAGCCAAGGCCCGATTTGCCTAATAAGCCAAGTTTTCCTGAATTAATATATTTTCTCTAATTTTTTTCTTATGAAATGTTAAAGCTACCCATTTCATTATGTATGAGGTCAATTTTTTTTATTGGAGTTAAAATTAACGTAGATATATGGCCGAACCTAACCAACCCTACCTAACCTATCTTTATAGGTTAGGTTTAGTTAGGTAGCCGAAAAAGTTAGGTTAGGTTAGGTAGTCGAAAAACAATTAATTCATGAAAACTTGACTTATTAGGCAAATCGGGCCTTGCATAGTCAACCTGTCCTCTTAAAAAGAACGTCAACATTTGCCGTTTGACTCTACGGCTGTTTTTTGACGTTATTTTGTGTAAAACTACGTCTATTTTCGCTTCCATGGACTATCTCTTGTTATACAATGAAATACCACACTCTTATTATTCTATAACTCACTGACTATGCTCTGATATTTGTTCTTCAAGTAAAAATATATATATTTTTGCCTTAATTAGGCCATAATCCAGAAAATTCCAGCCTATCGATCTTTATATTTAGGAAAACATCTAATAAATTTGGAAATGAATTTTTCGTTCGCCGACAGTTGCCTGTTACTATTTAACCCTCTATGCTTTAATGTCGCTGGTCATTGTGACTTTCCCAGGATTTATATATGTTTTGTAGTAGCATTTAGTCAGACTACAGCAATTTAACTAATGGGAAACCTCTATAGTTGTCGTAAATTAATAATAATCATTTATCAAATAATAAATTAGCAAACATATGCAACATTTTATGTTACGACTTTTCGGGTAAGCCGTTCTGTTTGTTTACAACCTCAATGGTTCAAAATACACAATACTTTTAATATATAAGTGACTAAGTATGCTCTAATATATGGTCCTCAATGAAAATTATCTTTTTTTTTTGTTAATTTGTCCATAATGAATAAGATTCCTTACTGTTGATCTTTATATTAAGAAAAACATCTAAACAAATTGGTATTGTGTTTTCGTTCAGATAAAGTTTCCAGATACAATTTCCTAGTTATCAATTAATGTAGGTGGTTATTTTAATTCGCGGCTACCAGGGGCTTTCTCCCATTATACAATATAAATGTACTCACTAACTATTCTCTGGTATCTGTTCTTCAAGTAAAATTACCTATTTTTTTGTTTAATTAGTCTATAATTCATAAAATTCCTTCAGGTCGATCTTTATATTTAGAAAAACATCTAATCAATTTGGAATTTAATTTTTCGTTCAGATACAGTTACCAGCTACTATTTCATTGTTATATTTTATGTCGCTGGTCATTACGATTTTCCAAGAATTTAAACAGCTAAACAGCAAGTAGCATCTTGTTAGAGTACAGGAATTTACCTATGGAGAACCTCGATAGCTGCCGAATATTATTAATGATTATATATGTAATTTAAAATAATGAATTATATACCATTTCTTATGTTACGTCTTTGGCGGGTAGGCAGTTCTGCGTGGTTTGCAACCGAATTGTTTAAAAATCACACTATTTTAAATGTATGAGTCACTAGTATGCTCTGATATATGTTCTGCAATGAAAATAAAGATTGTTTTGTTGTTAATTACTCCATAAATGTGTAATGTGTTAATTCAGTCTAAAATCTTTTTGCAACGTTTATATGCGATATACGTGGCTGGAAACTACCTAATATTTAAAAATAATAGTTACAACATTCTATTAATATATAATGTTGAAATAAATATCACACAAAGTCTGTATATCTGTTTTTAGATGTCTTATAAATCTTTTTTTAAAATAGTATTAATGATTTTTATGAATCTTGAGTAAAAATTATGTTAATTATTATTAATCTAATTGTTATTATTTTAAGTAAAAGAACTGCAAATATTCGCATAACCACGGGATCTCTGTTTGTGTATGAATGCACGGATTTGTTTTTGTTATGAGAGGGACGCCTTAGAAAGCATGGCGTAGGCCACCTGTGGCTCGCATCCGATCCCACGATCGTCGTCGCCCCTAAATCAACACAACAGGTATTTAGTATTTACGATTATAATAAGTAATATTTATTTTATAATAATATTGCAGCAGGTGGTGTAGTGGTAGGACACTCGCCTGGCGTTCCGCGAGCGCTATGTCATGGGTTCGTATCCTGGCCGGGGAGGATTTACTGGGCGCAATTCCTTAACTGTAGCCTCTGTTTAACGCAACAGTAAAATGTGTACTTGGATGAAAAAATGATTCTTCGCGGCGGGGATCGTATTCTAGGGACCTGCCCGAAACGCTACTCGTACTAGTGGCTGTACAAGAATGTAACAACTCTTGTATATATCTCAGGTTAGGGGCTAGGCATTTACATTCTTAGGTCAGCAAACTAGCTAGAAGGTTAGACTATTAGACTCCACTGGTCAATCGGGGCCCTGCATGACTCAGCTTATCCTAACCTAGCCCAGCTTAAACCATCTTAGCATAGTTCATTCTAGCTGTGCATAGTGCTTGCACAGCCTTGCTTATCCTAGTTTACCTCTTCCTAGCCTACCGTAGCCAAGCCTATCCCAGTATACCCTTACCTAGTCTTGCCTAGCCTAACCCTGCCTTGCTTTTAAACATGACCAGTCCTTCCTACCCTAGCCAAGCCCTGACCAGCTTAGCCAAGCCAATCCCTGCCAAGATTTAGCATAGCCTTGCCTTTTTATTAATATATAGAGGGTACCACCTCTGGTTGAGTATGTAGGAACCCTCCACTTATAGGGTTGAGAGTTCCATATATATATATATATATATATATATATATATATATATATATATATATATATATATATATATATATATATGCGGAAAATCCACAGAGAAATATGAAATGAGGTGAACGTTTCGGCTTTGTTAAAGCCTTTGTCAACACCAGACTGACCACGGGATCAGTTAGATCAACAATACAATACAATACAATTTTATTTAGGTAAGGTACATACATACAATAAATATTTACAAGGATTGGTTGACTTATAGGTAGAGCTAGTACATACAATGCCTAAAGCCACTATTACGCAAAGCGTTTCGGGCATGATAAACTTAAATGACAAGCTTAATACTAATTGAGCATAATGAGTAGAATGAAAACAAGAAATGAAAACATAGATGAAAAAGCAGTACAAATACAATTATGTCGAAAAACAGCGCTCTTTAAAGAAAAAAAAAACAGACATTGGTTGACAATAGAAGGGTAAGGTAGGTTACAGGGAATTTATTAGGTATAGCTTCGCTTTTAACTTAAACTGGTTGAGAGAGGTACAGTCTTTAACATGGTTGGGAAGGTCATTCCACATTCTGGGCCCCTTGATTTGTAGAGCATTTCTAGTTTGATTAAGTCGTACTCTAGGAATATCAAAACTGTATTTATTTCTGGTGTGATGCTCATGGGTTCTGATACAACCTTCTATGAAGCTTTTGAGATCAGGATTGGCATTATAGTTTAGCGTTTTATATATGTATAATACACATGAGAGAATGTGCAGTGACTTAATGTCTAACATATTCAGAGATTTAAGTAGGGGTACCGAGTGGTGTCTGGGGCCAGAATTGGATACTGTCCTAATAGCAGCTTTGTGTTGAGTAATTAGAGGACGTAAGTGATTTTGGGTAGTAGAGCCCCAAGCACAAATACCATAGTTGAGATATGGATAGATAAGGGAGTAATAGAGAGTCACCAGGGCAGGGCGTGGTACATAATATCTGATCTTAGAAAGAATGCCCACAGTTTTTGAAACTTTTTTTGATATGTTTAGAATGTGTCCCTGGAAATTAAGCTTGTGGTCAATGAGAATGCCAAGGAATTTGCCATCTAATTTGTTACAAATTTGGGTATTGTTTATTTTGAGATTTATTTGATTAGAGGATTTATTGCCAAACAGAATATAAAAGGTTTTGTCAATGTTAAGGGTGAGTTTGTTGGCAGTTAGCCACAGATGGACTTTATTTAGCTCAGTATTTACTGTGGCATTTAGAGCAAGGGGATCAGGACTGGAGTAAATGAAGGTTGTGTCGTCAGCAAATAGAATTGGTTTGAGGTGTTGGGAGGCATTTGGAAGGTCATTAATGTAGATGAGAAAGAGGAGAGGGCCAAGTATGCTGCCCTGGGGAACACCAATGTTGATGGGTAGGGTGGGAGAAATTGTATTATTCACAGAAACATATTGGAGCCTGTCAGTAAGGTAGGATTTGAGGTATTGTAGGGAGTGTCCTCTGACTCCATAATGATGTAATTTAAGAAGAAGGTTTTGGTGGTTGACAGTGTCAAAAGCTTTACGCAGGTCCACAAACAACCCAACAGAGAACTCATTTTTATCAAGAGCTGTATGAATCGAGTTAAGCATACTAATAAGTGCATCGTTAGTGCTTTTTTTGGGTCTGAAGCCATATTGGCAAGGGCTAAGTATATTGAGTTTGGCTAGATATGAGTAAAGCTGCTTATAGATTAGTTTTTCAAAAATTTTTGACAAGTTTGGCAGGATAGATATAGGTCTGTAGTTGTTAACATCTGTGAGATTACCACATTTGTGGACAGGCGTTACTCTCGCTTTTTTTAGAATATCTGGGAAGGTTTGGAGTTCAAGTGACTTGTTGAAGAGCAAAGCAATAGCAGGGGCTAAAGATCTGGAGGCTTTTTTGTAAATTAAAGTTGGTATCTCCTCAAGGGCACCAGACTTGGTTTTAAGGGAAAGGATTATCTCATTGACGTCAGTGGAATTAATAGGCTTTAGGTACAGAGACTGTGGAGAGTTACCTGAAAGATAGTCATTAATGTCTGTACTGGAAGATGGAATATCATTTGCAAGGGATGAACCAATGGAAGAGAAGAACCTATTGAACTCAGTAGCAGAATCAGAGGCTGAAAGCTGACCATCGTTATTAGACAGGAGAGTCGGTTTGTTATTTAAAGACTTCTTTGATCCCAATATTTGAGAAATTGTTCTCCAAGTTTGTTTAATGTTGCTCTTTATTTGGGTAAATTTATCTTCATAGTATTTAGTTTTGGCTCGTCTAATTATCTTAGACAGCAATAATGAGTAATTCTTTGAGAATTCTTTGGAGACAATTCCTAACCTATACTTCTTCTCAAGGTCATGTTTTTTATTAATAGATTTAAGTATTCCCTTTGTAAGCCAGGGATTGTTAAGCCTTTTGGTTGTGTTAGTTAGGGAGTTAGATCAGTTGCGTTAGGTCAGTCTGGTGTTGACAAAGGCTTTAACAAAGCCGAAACGTTCACCTCATTTCATATTTCTCTGTGGATTTTCCGCATAAAATGATCAGTGTTTTGTGATCGTCAATTGCATATATATATATATATATATATATATATATATATATATATATATATATATATATATATATATATATATATATATATATATATATATATATATATATATACATATATATATATATATATATATATATATATATATATATATATATATATATATATATATATATATATATATATATATAATATAAATAATGTGTGTGTAAACATGCCACGTGTGTGTAAATCACAAAAATTAACACTTGATGAAAAATGTGACAGTGTCAGACCACGGAGGAAGAATTGAAACACGAATTTCCTTAAGTACTTTCATATATTAATACATCTTCAGAAGGAATAATTTTTTATATAAATTAAATTAAAAAAAATCATTCCTCCATGGTCTGACACTCATATATATATATATATATATATATATATATATATATATATATATATATATATATATATATATATATATATATATATAATGTGTGTGTGTGTGTGTGTGTGTGTACTCACCTAGTTGTGCTTGCGGTGGTTGAGCTCTGGCTCTTTGTCCCGTATGTATGTATTCATATATATATATATATATATATATATATATATATATATATATATATATATATATATATATATATATATATATATATATATATATATATATATAATATTTTATATATCCTGCCTGAAATGCTGCGTGTACTAGTGGCTTTACAAGATAGTTCTTATAAAGATAGCATTTTGTGGTTATTCTCTATATCTGGTTCACCTAACAGTAAATAAGTACCTGGGAGTTAGACAGCTGCTATGGGCTGCTTCCTAGGGATGTGTGTGTGTGTTTGTATTCATGTTGAATTTTACAAAGTAGGAAGAGATGTTTGTAAAAAAAAAAAATCAAATATTTTTGAAAGTATAAGTAGATTTGATATTTTTCTTTAATTGTTTATGTCTGCTGTCTCGCCTCCTTTATAAAATGGCATCATTCTTGCTTTTTTAAGGATATCAGGAAAAGTAAGGCACTCCAGAGATTTGTTGACTCCTTCCTAGTGTTGCCTAGCCCAGCCCAGCCTAGACAAGGCAGGCTGGGCATCCTAGCCTCACGCAGCTTAGCCCCCACCTACATGTAGCATCCCAGTCCATCCTAAGTGATCATTACCTTACTGGTTGTGTTTTCTCTTCAGCCCTGAATGTAATGTGGTGGAACATAAGCAGATACATATCAGGTCTTAGGGAATCTGTACTTCATACATTTCTTAATAATGTCTCACAAATATTTAAATAATTAAAAAAAAATTGTATAATAACTTCATATTATTCTTGCAATTTATTTTTGCATTTTTTTTATACAAAATTTACATTTTAGAAGATTACCTCTATTTTTAGATTGATGACTTGAAGACTACAGTGCCATCCACAGCAAATCATGGTCTTAAAATATCTCCTAGCAATGACGAGACCAATTTTCACAGAGATCAAATTTTTGCTAAGCAGTAGTCACAGGTAAATATATATTATATATATAATATTATATATATAAAATTAACTACTTCATTGCTCAAAGCACCTTTAGACATTCTGAGAGTTGTGCTATTTTATTAATTAATTAATTAGGCTATATTTTAATGTTTTGTAATGTTTTCATTACTTTTTTTGTTTTGAAATATAAATTGTTGAGTTTTGAAACATTTTGACATTAACTATACCTGAATATTTATAAACAAAAAAATACCAGAACTATGTCCTTGACAATTGCACTAAGAAGTCTTTGCCAAAATCAGGTGCTCAGTGCAGTAGTTAAAAACTTAAAAGTTGTACCACCTCTGGTGCAAGATTAGGGACCCATAGCCTCAGAGAAGAAAATAGAGAGTACTCAGAGAAGGCCTTGAATAATAGGCAGGCTGTTTGTGTGTGTTTCGACGGTAAGCTTGCTGACACCAAATGTAGTTACCTAAGTGTAGTTACAGGATTAGAGCTACGCTCGTGGTGTCCCGTCTACCCAGCACTCTTTGTCACATAATGCTTTGAAACTACTGACGGTCTTGGCCGCCACCACCTTCTCACTTAACTTGTTCCAACCGTGTACCACTCAGTATGCGAAAGGGAATTTTTTTTATATTTCTTTGGCATCTTTGTTTAGTTAGTTTAAATCTATGACCTTTTGTTCTTGAAGTTCCAGGTCTCGGGAAATCTTCCCTATCGATTTTATCAATTCCTGTTACTATTTTGTACATAGTGATTTTATCACCTCTTTTTGTTGTCTTCTAGTTTTGGCATATATAATGCCTCTGACCTCTCCACATAGCTCTTGCCCTTTAGTTCTGGGAGCCACTTAGTAGCATGTCTTTGCACCTTTTCCAGTTTGTTGATGTGCTTCTTAAGATATGGGCACCACACAACCGCTGCATATTCTAGCCTTGGCCGAACAAAACTCGTGAACAATTTCTTTAGTATTTCGCCATCCATGTATTTAAACGAAATTCTGAAGTTAGAAAGCGTGGCATAGGCTCCTCACACAACGTTCTTTATGTGGGCCTCAAGTGATAGTTTTCTATCTAGAATCAACCCTAGACCTCTTTCTTTTATCAGAATTATACAAAGATTTCTCACATAATTTGTAGGTTGTGTGGGATCTATGTTCTATTCCACATTCCATAACATGGCATTTATTCACATTAAATTTCATTTGCCAAGTGGTGCTCCATATATTTATTTTGTCCAAGTTTTCTTGAAGGGCATGACAATCATCTAAATTTCTTATCCATCCCATTATCTTAGCATCATCAGCAAATATGTTTATATAATTCTGTATTCCAACTGGTAGATCATTTATGTAGACAATGAACATTTCTGGTGCATGTACTGTGGTACTCCACTTGTGACACTTCTCCAGTCCGATTGCCTCTGATTACTGCCCTCATTTTTCTATCAGTCAGAAAATTGTTCATCCATGTTAGAAGCTTACCTGTCACCCATCCAAAATTTTCTAGTTTCCAGAACAACCTCTCTATGTGGAACTCTGTCGAAAGCCTTTTTTATGTCTAGATAGATGCAGTCGACCCAACTACCTTTTTCCTTTAAAATCTCTGTGGCTCAATCATAGAAACTGAGTAAATTCGATACACAGGATCTTCCAGATCGAAAACAATACTGTCTGTGTGATATTATATAATTTCTCTCCAGGTGTTCTACCCATTTAGTTTTTATTATTTTTTTTTTCAATCTTTTCACTGTTACACTTGTCAATGATTCAGGTCTATAACTGAGAGGGGTGGGTTCTTCCCTGTTACCATTTTTGTAGATTGGAACTATGTTAGCCTTTTTCCACATGTTTGCTATGACTCCTGTACACAGGGATTCCTGAAAGATCAGGTGAAGTGAAAGGCTGAGCTCAGATGCACATTCTCTCAGAACCCATGGTGAAACTCCATCTGGACCAACTGCTTTGTTCTTACTTAGCTACTTTAGCATATTTTCCACTTCATCTCTAGACACCTCTATACGCTCTATGAGGTTCTCAGAAATTCTTATTGTGTCTGGTTCTCTTAAGATTTCATTTTGTATAAACACACTTTGGAACTTTTGGTTTAATGTTTCACACATTGCATTATCATTTTATGTGAATCTGTTTCCTATTTTCAACCTCTGGATATTATCCTTTACCTGCAATTTGTTGTTTATGAATTTGTAGAATAGGCCCAGTTCTGTTTTACATTTATCCATTATCCCTTTTTAAAAATTTCTTTCTGCCTCTCCCCTTACTGCTGTATAGTTGTTTCTCGCATCTTTGTATCGCTGGTATGATTGGGGGTTTGGCTTCTTTCTATGTTGATACCTGCTTGATGGGGTTCTGCTCTTCTACTCCCCAAGCCCGGCCCGAGGCCAGGCTCGACTTGTGAGAGTTTGGTCCACCAGGCTGTTGCTTGGAGCGGCCCGCAGGGCCACATACCCACCACAGCCCGGCTGATCCGGAACTTCTCTTAGAAAACAGTCCAGTTTTCTCCTGAAGATGTCCACGGTTGTTCTGGCAATATTTCTTATAGTCGCTGGGAGGACGTTGAACAACCGCGGACCTCTGATGTTTATACAGTGCTCTCTGATTGTGCCTGTGGCACCTCTGCTCTTCACTGGTTCAATCTTGCATTTTTTTCCATATCGTTCACTCCAGTACGTTGTTATTTTACTGTGTAGATTTGGGACCTGGCCCTCCAGTATCTTCCATGTGTATATTATTTGGTATCTCTCTCGTCTCCTTTCTAGAGAGTACATTTGGAGAGCTTTGAGACGATCCCAATAATTTAGGTGTTTTATCTCGTCTATGCGTGCCGTATATGTTCCTCTGTATTCCCTCTATTTCAGCAATCTCTCCTGCTCTGAAGGGGGAAGTGAATACTGAGCAGTACTCGAGACGGGACAACATAAGTGACTTGAAGAGTACAACCATTGTGATGGGATCCCTGGATTTGAAAGTTCTCATAATCCATTCGATCATTTTTCTGGCTGACGCAATATTTGCTTGGTTATGCTCCCTAAACATTAGATCGTCGGACATCATTATTCCCAAATCCTTGACATGCTGTTTTTCTACTATGGGAAGATTCGATTGTGTTTTGTACCCTGTATTATGTTTCAGATCCTCATTTTTGCCATACCTGAAATTTATCACTTTTAAACATCATGTTATTTTCTGCTGCCCAATCGAAAACTTTGTTGACATCTGCTTGTAGTTTTTCAATGTCTTTCATTCCATTTTTGTCTCTTTTGGTCTGTGGCCCTCTCTCAATTTCTGTTGAACCAACCCTGTTTTCTGGCCCTGCATCTCTGTTTTGGTATGAATGTTTGTGTGCCTTCATTATATATTTTGCAAAATTTGGCATACATTTAATTTACTTCCCTGTCTAGCAACAAGTCTGCCTAATTACTTATTAAAAAAATTTTGAAGTTCCCCATAGTGACCTCTCTCTCTCTTGAAATCAAGTTTATCAACTGTTTCAATGTCCCCATTTTCTGTGTGTGTGTGTTTGGAGGCTAAGCTTGCTGATACCATGTGTGTGTGTGTTTGGAGGCTAAGCTTGCTGATACCATGTGTACTCACCTAGTTGTACTCACCTAGTTTTGTTTGCGGGGGTTGAGCTCTGGCTCTTTGGTCCCGCCTCTCAACCGTCAATCAACAGGTGTACAGATTCATGAGCCTATCGGGCTCTGTCATATCTACACTTGAAACTGTGTATGGAGTCAGCCTCCACCACATCACTTCCTAATGCATTCCATTTGTCAACCACTCTGACACTAAAAAAGTTCTTTCTAATATCTCTGTGGCTCATTTGGGCACTCAGTTTCCACCTGTGTCCCCTTGTGCGTGTTCCCCTTGTGTTAAATAGACTGTCTTTATCTACCCTATCAATCCCCTTCAGAATCTTGAATGTGGTGATCATGTCCCCCCTAACTCTTCTGTCTTCCAGCGAAGTGAGGTTTAATTCCCGTAGTCTCTCCTCGTAGCTCATACCTCTCAGCTCGGGTACTAGTCTGGTGGCAAACCTTTGAACCTTTTCCAGTTTAGTCTTATCCTTGACTAGATATGGACTCCATGCTGGTGTAATGACCGCTTACCCTGTCGTAATGACCGCGGCCTCTATTGTAATAACCCAATGTTCCCCAGTATTAATCCTGTTATCTTGTTATCTCTCGTGATCGTAATATACGCTCTCTGTTGTACAACTCTGTCTCTCTCCGTCTTTCTTCACTCAATACCCCAGCTCAACACTGTTACAGTCCAGCATGACCCCTCACTGGACGGCCACGTATATAAGAGGAATATTAAATGAGGAAGATACACCAAGGACAAGGGTTATTAGTTAAAAAAAACAATAACAAAACACATTTACACTGCCACCACCTTCCTGACCAACCATACCTGAATGTGTCAATCACCGATCCCCCAGGAAGGCAAGGAATCAGTAACCATGGGACTCCGGGTAATATGAATTTCAGTAATAAATTTTGGAAAATTAGTTTGTGTAATTTACGTTACTTATTTGAATCCAAGGGCAACTTTAGTATCTATTACTAGTAGGAGAACCTGGGGGCTTCCAATACAACACCTAAAAATGACAAAGTAGCAAAATATATCAAAGGGGAGTTAAGTGAATACCACTGGACAAGCTATACAATTTATTTTATGAAACATGTAAATTAAGACAATTTGAACACATCACCTATTCTATTTCCCTAGAGGCACAATGGATATTTACCGAGGACACGAAACTCAAGTGCTACTCTACCTTAAATACCCGCACTACGGCCACGATGTTGATGGCTGCCCTCAGTCCCGAGGATACGGGCTTGCGGCCCTGTTCCTAATACACTCCCAAGACACACTAATGAAATTTAGTTTTTCCAACCTATTGCTGGGAAGGATTACTCCTCCCACCATCTACTACAGCCCCAGGGCTCCACCCATTATTTTGGCACTGGCCAACCATTTAACACGTAGGCCTGAGGTCTGGCTCTCTAGGGCCAATAAGGACTTGGCCCTTATCTCAGGCCAATCACCTTCACTGATCTGTCGTGGAAAGCTACATGAATTTCTGAAGATTGAGTCAGCTCTCCCCAGCTACAGAGAAGGGGGACAAGGCGCGTCTATGGAGCCCAGGCACCTGCGAGCAATGTTTACAAAACTGATAATTTATGTTCAAGCCTGTCTCCTCTAAGATAGGAGTAGGGACATTTGACTCTGCCTGGTATGGGGAAGGCCGCTGCTGAGAGGGACAGAGAGGGATGAGAGGGGGTGGAGAGGGAAATATCTGAGTGGGGAAGTTGAGTGGGAGAAGCCAAGGTATCCACGACCACCCTACCCTCAGGTCAACCTCTTGACCTTGACAAATGGGCGACAGGGGGGGGGGGAAGAGGAGAGGAGACGAATGACGGCCAAGGGGAGGGGAGAAGGAAGGAGGGGAGAGGGAAAAGGAAAGGAGGGGAGAAGGGGAGGGAAAAGAGGGGAGAAGGGAGAACCAATGATCTGAGCCCCCAGATCATTACAACTCCCCCTAACCCTTGTCCTTGGTGTATCTTCCTCATTTAATATTCCTCTTATATACGTGGCCGTCCAGTGAGGGGTCATGCTGGACTGTAACAGTGTTGAGCTGGGGTATTGAGTGAAGAAAGACGGAGAGAGACAGAGTTGTACAACAGAGAGCGTATATTACGATCACGAGAGATAACAAGATAAGGGTTATTAGTTAAACAAAACAATAACAAAACACATTTACACTGCCACCACCTTCCTGACCAACCATACCTGAATGTGTCAATCACCGATCCCCCAGGAAGGCAAGGAATCAGTAACCATGGGACTCCGGGTAATATGAATTTCAGTAATAAATTTTGGAAAATTAGTTTGTGTAATTTACGTTACTTATTTGAATCCAAGGGCAACTTTAGTATCTATTACTAGTAGGAGAACCTGGGGGCTTCCAATACAACACCTAAAAATGACAAAGTAGCAAAATATATCAAAGGGGAGTTAAGTGAATACCACTGGACAAGCTATACAATTTATTTTATGAAACATGTAAATTAAGACAATTTGAACACATCACCTATTCTATTTCCCTAGAGGCACAATGGATATTTACCGAGGACACGAAACTCAAGTGCTACTCTACCTTAAATACCCGCACTACGGCCACGATGTTGATGGCTGCCCTCAGTCCCGAGGATACGGGCTTGCGGCCCTGTTCCTAATACACTCCCAAGACACACTAATGAAATTTAGTTTTTCCAACCTATTGCTGGGAAGGATTACTCCTCCCACCATCTACTACAGCCCCAGGGCTCCACCCATTATTTTGGCACTGGCCAACCATTTAACACGTAGGCCTGAGGTCTGGCTCTCTAGGGCCAATAAGGACTTGGCCCTTATCTCAGGCCAATCACCTTCACTGATCTGTCGTGGAAAGCTACATGAATTTCTGAAGATTGAGTCAGCTCTCCCCAGCTACAGAGAAGGGGGACAAGGCGCGTCTATGGAGCCCAGGCACCTGCGAGCAATGTTTACAAAACTGATAATTTATGTTCAAGCCTGTCTCCTCTAAGATAGGAGTAGGGACATTTGACTCTGCCTGGTATGGGGAAGGCCGCTGCTGAGAGGGACAGAGAGGGATGAGAGGGGGTGGAGAGGGAAATATCTGAGTGGGGAAGTTGAGTGGGAGAAGCCAAGGTATCCACGACCACCCTACCCTCAGGTCAACCTCTTGACCTTGACAAATGGGCGACAGGGGGGGGGGAAGAGGAGAGGAGACGAATGACGGCCAAGGGGAGGGGAGAAGGAAGGAGGGGAGAGGGAAAAGGAAAGGAGGGGAGAAGGGGAGGGAAAAGAGGGGAGAAGGGAGAACCAATGATCTGAGCCCCCAGATCATTACACTGGGGCTGCATACTCCAGGATTGGCCTGACATATGTGGTATACAAAGTTCTGAATGATTCTTTACACAAGTTTCTGAATGCCGTTCGTATGTTGGCCAGCCTGGCATATGCCGCTGATGTTATCCGCTTGATATGTGCTGCAGGAGACAGGTCTGGCGTGATATCAACCCCCAAGTCTTTTTCCTTCTCTGACTCCTGAAGAATTTCCTCTCCCAGATGATACCTTGTATCTGGCCTCCTGCTCCCTACACCTATCTTCATTACATTACATTTGGTTGGGTTAAACTCTAACAACCATTTGTTCGACCATTCCTTCAGCTTGTCTAGGTCTTCTTGAAGCCTCAAACAGTCCTCTTCTGTTTTAATCCTTCTCATAATTTTAGCATCGTCCGCAAACATTGAGAGAAATGAATCGATACCCTCCGGGAGATCATTTACATATATCAGAAACAAGATAGGACCGAGTACAGAGCCCTGTGGGACTCCACTGGTGACTTCACGCCAATCGGAGGTCTCACCCCTCACCGTAATTCTCTGCTTCCTATTGCTTAGATACTCCCTTATCCACTGGAGCACCTTACCAGCTACACCTGCCTGTCTCTCCAGCTTATGTACCAGCCTCTTATGCGGTACTGTGTCAAAGGCTTTCCGACAATCCAAGAAAATGCAGTCCGCCCAGCCCTCTCTTTCTTGCTTAATCTGTGTCACCTGATCGTAGAATTCTATCAAGCCTGTAAGGCAAGATTTTCCCTCCCTGAATCCATGTTGGCGATTTGTCACGAAGTCCCTTCTCTCCAGATGTGTTACCAGGTTTTTTCTCACGATCTTCTCCATCACCTTGCATGGTATACAAGTCAAGGACACTGGCCTGTAGTTCAGTGCCTCTTGTCTGTCGCCCTTTTTGTATATTGGGACCACATTCGCCGTCTTCCATATTTCTGGTAGGTCTCCCGTCTCTAGTGACTTACTATACACTATGGAGAGTGGCAGGCAAAGTGCCTCTGCACACTCTTTCAGTACCCATGGTGAGATCCCATCTGGACCAACAGCCTTTCTAACATCCAGATCCAGCAGGTGTCTCTTGACCTCCTCTCTCGTAATTTCGAACTCCTCCAAGGCCGCCTGGTTTGCCTCCCTTTCTCCTAGCACAGTGACCGAGAAATGTGTGTGTGTGTTTGGAGGCTAAGCTTGCTGATACCATGTGTGTGTGTGTGTTTGGAGGCTAAGCTTGCTGATACGGTGTGTGTGTGTGTGTGTGTGTTTGGAGGCTAAGCTTGCTGATACGGTGTGTGTGTGTGTTTGGAGGCTAAGCTTGCTGATACCATTTGTGTGTGTGTGTTTAGAGGCTAAGCTTGCTGATACCATTTGTGTGTGTGTGTTTAGAGGCTAAGCTTGCTGATACCATGTGTGTATTTGGAGGCTAAGCTTGCTGATACCATGTGTGTATTTGGAGGCTAAGCTTGCTGATACCATGTGTGTGTGTGTGTTTGGAGGCTAAGCTTGCTGATACCATGTGTGTGTGTGTGTTTGGAGGCTAAGTTTGCTAACACCGTGTGTGTACTCACCTATTTTTACTCACCTGTTTAAATAATAATAGGGGTGTGTACCACCTCTGGTGCAATTGTAGGGACCCACAGCCTTGAAGAAAATAAAGAGTATTCAGAGAAGACCTTGTGGATTCTCACTGAACACTAATCTTTTCTTCTCCTATCACCCCTCTTATTTTGTTTTATGCTGTATTCTATTATATATCATATAAATACATAGCCAAATGGCAATATTTATTATGTCTATACAAAAAGAAGACATCCACTTTATTTTTTTTCTCTCCTTTGTTTCTATGTGGATTTTGTTGTGACTAATGATTCTCCTCCTTCCCATCAACAGGTCTTCCTCACTGGGCTTGCTCGGCTTTTGTGTTACTGTGAGGGTGCCATCATCGTTTACCCTTCAAGACTGACTCATGCTGGCATTGCATTTGTGGACTTCCCTTCACAGTAAACAGTCCTTCTCCATATGGTGATTGTCCAGGGCAAGCAGGGTGTGACTGCCATCTTGGAGAAGCAGGGTCTTTTAATATGAAGAATCTTCCGTCTTCTCTACTTATGCCAGCTTGTGACAGCCTTGCATTCTTGTTACTTCATGGCCCTTGGGCCTTTTTTATTTATTTTACATAATAAATTTTTTTATTAATACCCGTGTTTCACAAGAGATCCTTAACATTTTAAGCACCAATTGTATTGACTAATGTACGTCTTGTAACCTTTAAGACATAGACAAGACATAGATAAATGAGTGAATAATACTGAGTGACTAGGTTAGGGCGAGGAACATAGTACAGTGTCTGACTTTGGAAGAATGCCTACTGTTTTAGAACCTTATTGCCATGATCATAATCGTATGGGTTAAAAAGCATTTGTTGTCACTCCTACACTGTGGCTTGTTGAGCTTAAAACCTTTGCTCCTTGTTCGTGTTACATCTGACCTTTTGAAGAAATTGTATGAATCAATATCCTCCAAATTGTTCAGTATTTTAAAGGTTTCGCTCCATTACTCTCTCATTTGCATATATCTAAGCATATAGATTAGATATAGATTTAGATTAGATTTTTATAAATACGTATATCTGACGTTCTTAAAACCAAAGGATATAACTAAAAACATATATTCTTGAGACACAGTTTTTTAAGATTTATGTAAAAATTTAAAAATAATAGTAAATGCTATGGAATTATAATGTTTTCATGCTTTATATTTAAGAATAAATAATTTTTAGTCAACATTTAGTTTTTTTTGTTTACTTTCTGTAAAGCTATCCAGTTTACGTTCTTATAACTTAAATATAACATTTATATGACGTCAGTATAACGTTATTTACACGACATCATTACGTTAATATGATGTTATATTAACGTATAATTCCTGTGTGAAAACCAGAATATATATTGAACTTTATGTTTTAAACCTTGTAAAGTTATCATAAAACTTGGAATAAGACGGTAAGCATGCTTTACTTATGAAAATATACAAACAAATCAACAAAAACATTTTAACATAAAAAACATGAACATAACATAAATTAACAGCATGCATGGGAGTTAATTGGAACTCTGTAATATTGCATACATGAACCTTAAGGTACAAACCCAGTGTATTTACCCATGCAGTTCTTTCCTAAATCTAAATTTTTCCAATTTTTACACTTTGTTTCGAGTTCTGTCTTGTGTTGCTACTTTTAATACCCCATTAATGTCCCCTTTGTTATGTCCATTCATCCCATTGTGCACCTCTACCATATGTCACTCCTAATTCTTTGCTTTTCTAGAGAATGTAATATAAGCTTTGACAATCTTTCTTCATATGACAGGTTAACAGGTAGAACAAAGATTACCATTTATATATGGATAACTATTATAAGTCGGTTTGAATGAGTGAATTGCTGCTTGAAGATAGGTATATACACCTGTGGTACTATCAGATTGCATCGTGGTGAGCCTAAAACCCTTCAGATCCAAGCAAAGGGTAAAATGCCAGCAGATACAATTGCGAACACATTGATACCAAAATGAAAGACATATGACGAGAATTGAGGTAACCAAAGTGAAAAGAGTGTTCACATTACATTGCACTAGAGTGCTCCCGGGTTACTTTCTCTCACTTTCTCTGTTTTGTGCGGATGGTACACCTTGCTTTTGGAGTTTATATGCATTTAAACCTGTAGATAATTCTATTGCTAACACATTGATACCAAAATGAAAGACCTAGGATGACAATTGGGGTGACCAAAATGAAAAGAGTGTATACATTTTATCGCTCTTGTGCGCTCCCTGGTAACACACTCTCGCTTACTCTGTTTGTTGCGGATGGTAAGCCGGGCTTTTGGAGTTTATATGCCTTTAGTCCTGTAGAGAATTCTATTGCGAACACATTGATGCCAAATTGAAAAAACTAGGATGAGAATTGAGGTAACAAAGTTGAAAAGGGTATACACTTTTCAGTATTACCACGCTCTCTAATGTAATGAGAGTTGCCTGAGGGTGGCTCAGCTTTCTTTTTCTGGTACCCTTGGCCTACATTCATCTTGTCGGCGGGTGGAGCGCGCTGCTGTCTTTGACATTATATGCACATAGTTCTGTTGGGAATTCTATTGCGAACGCATTGATACCAAAATGAAAGACATAGGACGAGAATTAAGGTGACAAAGTTGAAAAGAGTATACACTTTTCAGTATTTCCGCACACTACCAGGGAATGTCCAAACAAAAATGGAGAGAGTGGAGGGGTAACTTGCCCAAAACGCGAAAGTGTTTGGGGAGATTAACTTTCGTTCAATACTATTATGCAAAAGGAGCCACACATCTATGGTTCATCCAATAAAATCAGCAGACTTCTAGATGTTACTACTGCTCGGCTTAGACTCGGTTACAAGTATTTCTGGGAATTCTCATTATCTGCCGATGTAGACCTGACCAAATGTTAACTGTCAACAAAATTATTTGCACACCCCTTCGTCACTATGTGATAGTGAATTCAGAGACAATTCTATAACCAATGTACCAACGATGTGTCAATATTTCATTCAAAATGATCTGGTACCAGAAATTTTAGCCAAATATCCCCAGTTTGCTAACTGTAAGTAGTAACTAAGTGATTGTAACCTATCCACCGCTGCCCACTGGATGGGGAGCGGTGTGCAGGACAAACATATCAATTGTGACACTAGCTCTCCACATATGTCAGTTGCTTAATTTAGAAACTGTACTTGTGATCGATCTCGAACCTATTGTTGATGTGACGACTTATACTGAATTTTGTAACTAGCTCATCAAGATTGTAACTTGCTTAGCTAAATGAATTGTTGGGTTCAGTCCCTGAGCCCATTATGTGCCTCTGCAACCCTTTCCACTACCGCCCACAAGATGGGTATGGGGTGCATAATAAATGAACTAAACTAACTTTAAGGCATCCTGAAAGAAAGCTTGGAGGGCTTGAAAAATTGCAGAACGAAGCCTTGAGGATAATCCTTGGGTGCCCTCGTACCACAAAGATACTTAATATGAGAAAGGAACTTAATATTCCGAGCGTTGTTTATCGTGTTACTGAAAATAACTGTCAAATTGGTATAAAAATGCTTAGGCTAGCTCATCCTAACCGTTGCACAGAAGCCCTCCAGAATTTCTTTATTGAATGTAAACATTGTTTCAAATAGATAAATAAAATTGGAACTGAACTCAGAAAGTATCAGATTTATAATTTGTACCAAGAGAGACAACAATAGCACTTTCCTGCACTGTAGGAAATTACACCCTTTTCAATTTTAATCCCTCCCTTTCCATCAAAGGAGCAAATTAGAGATCAGTCCCAGCTTTGTCTTGAGGCAAAGCTCAACGTCTTAAGCCATATTGATGCTCTGTCCACAGAGCATTCTCTCTCTCAAATCATATACACTGAAGGTTTCCTACAGCGCCCAACGGGTGCAGCTGGAAGTGCAGTTGTCCTGGCAATAGGATATGACTTATATTTTGAGTGGGGAGTCCGTATAAACAACTGGGCCTCTACCCTTCAGACTGAACTATTTGCCTTGCTCCTTGCACTGAAATGTGTACAAGTATCCAAACTTGATACATTAGTTGTAAGTGACTCTTTATCATCCTTAATTGCTCTCAACTCTTTAAGACATAACTGTAACATGCTTGTGTCTGAAGCTAGACACAAATACAATAACAACTTGAGGAACCTTATCATAAACAATAATCTCAACAAAAATCACATAGTTCTCAGAGGTGATTTCAATATTGACCTAGGGCTACAAAATAACCCTCAAGTAGACTGTTTCCTCAACAGCATGAATTCCTGTATGCTCATCCCCGCAATCACCAGGCCCACCCGAGTCACTCAAACATCTGCGACTACCCTGGATCACTGATGGACCAACATAACAGCTCCTCTTACATCAAGTATAATCACTGACAGAACAACTGACCACTATCCTACCTTCCTTGTAGCGAACATGGCCATAACACCACCAGGTAACAAGAAAATTACCTTTAGGTTACAATATGAAGCGGCAATAGGCAATCTCACAAATGCCCTCCACAATGTAAACTGGGAATCTAAATTTATCAATACACAGGATAATAATTCGTTAACTAGCCTCTTTCCAAAATTTAAAGCCTTTACAATACTTATTGTCCTCTCCTCACCAAGCAAGTAACTGGCAAAAAGGTTAAATAATCCCTGGCTCACTAATGGCATACTTAAAGCAATCGACAAGAAACATGAATATGAAAAAAAAACTTAGGATTGGCCTAGTTGGAAAAGAAGTAGTTAAGAGGTATTCATCAGTGCTTACCAGTATAATAAGAGCAAAGCGTTCCTATTACGAGAATAGATTCAAAGAAGCAAAAGGCAACATAAAAAGCACATGGAGAGCCATCTCTACCATCCTAGGAGCTAAACAACATTTACATAATAAGATAAAAATCTCCAAGGATGGTTATACACCTGCAACAGATCTTGAAACAGCAACTGAATTTAATAGCTTCTTTTCATCGTTTGGTGCTCACCTTGCCCGAAAAATCCCAGAGACTCAGACATATGTTACCACATATCTTTCACGCAGCTATCCAAACTCTCTTCTCCTCTCTCCGGTCAGCCCTACAGATGTTGTGTCCATCATTCACTCGCTAAAAACCAAAGCTGGGAACATTAGTGAAATACCATCGATGGTACACAGGCGTGCCTCCCATGCCCTTGCACCATCCATAGCACTGCTGTTCAACAAATCCCTAGAGTGTCATACCTTCCCTGATATCCTTAAAAAAGCAAGAGTAACGCCAGTTCATAAAGGAGGTAACACGGCAGACATAAATAATTACAGACCCATATCGAATCTACCTATATTATCAAAATTATTATTTTTTTTTTTACAAACAGCTCTACTCCAATCTTGTAAAATTCAATATACTAAGTCCCTGTCAGTTTGGCTTCCGCTCCCAAAAGAGTACCAATGATGCTATTGTTAGTCTGCTTGACTTAATCTTCTTAGCCCTTGACAAAAGTGAGTTTCCAATTGAACTCTTCATCGGCCTGAGAAAGGCCTTTGATACTGTTAACCATAACTACCTCTTACTTAAATTCCACCATTATGGAATCCGTGGCCTTGCCCTAAACTATATCCGATCCTATCTTAGTAACAGACACCAATATGAAGCCATCAATGATATAACCTCTCCCACTCTACCACTTAATTACCGTAAAGGTGCCACAGAGCAGCATCCTAGGACCCTCCTGTTTCTTATATACATCAATGATCTCCCTAATGTCTCTAACATACTTAAACCTATATTGTTGGCTGATGATACTACTCATCTACTCTGACCCCAACCCACTCCTGTTAAATAATGTTGTAAACAATTAATTAAAAAAAGTCTACTTGTGGATGTCAACCAACAAACCTCACACAAAACATAGAAAAGACCTACTATATCTTATTTGGAAACAAATCAACAAATGCAATTCAGCTTCAGATAGATAATGTAAACATTAGCAATAAAAATGATGGAAAGTTTCTTAGCCTATACTTAGACAAGAGACTCAACTTCCGCACCCATATACAACACATAACTAAAAAGGTTTCTAAAACAGTTGGTATACTGTTTAAGATCAGATATTATGTACCCTACTCTGCTCTCCTCTCACGCTATTATGCACTTATCTATCCCTATCATTCTTATGGCGTTTGTGCTTGGGGTTCAACCTCTGCAAACTACCTCAAGCCCATCATCATCCAGTAAAAATCTGCTATCAGGACAATAACTAACTCTACCTTCAGACAACACACAGCTCCCTTGTTCAAATCCTTAAACATGCTAAACAAATTCACTCCATACATTCTCCTGTGTAAATTACGTTTATAAAGCCCTTTTTCTAACTGCAAACCCTGTTCTGAAACTCTTCCTGGACAGATGTAATAGAACACATGGCCACGTCCCCACCAGACATAAATATCTCTTTGATATCCCCAGAGTCAAACTTAATCTATGTAAACACTCTATGTAAATAAAGGGTCCTAGTCTATGGAACTCACTCCCTTATAATGATTTGAAAAGCTGTCCAACTTCTGCCATATTCAAAAATAAAACCAAAAAGTACCTGTAGTACTTTTTAAGTACGAGGGAGTAATGCGCAAAGCGTCCCTCACCTGTGACGTCACAGCGTCATCTGACGCCATATCAACACATCGGCCATTTTGTCGTCAGTTCAGTCATGGCGAGGACTAACCCTTCATGCAAACTGCACCTACTATCAAGAAGAAGAAGATTTTGTGTTCCACCGATAGTATTATCGTAAGTAAGCACTTATATTTTATATTTTATTAAATTAATTGATTCTATTTTTCTGTAATAAAGGTCCAAAGGGTTGTTAAGGAACAAGGGTGTAGCGATACCGACGCTCAGTGCGCTCAACTCACACCAAAGTATCACCTGTGTAGCTTCTGTAATTAGTGTTAATTAGTTATGCTATAAGATAATGAAGCGAGTATAAGATTAACTCGCTACAAGGGTACTGTGTTGGGAGGTGAGGGCTGTTACTGGTGTCTGTGGGGATGTGAGGACTTGTACCAACCACTATCACCACCAGTACCTTGTCTTGCATCCTGCTTAGTATTCCTATTGAGATATGAAGTATTATTGCATTCATATAATTATTCATTCATTGTCATTACTATTTTTATGGGCTATGTTCTGTTACCCTAATGCTTTTTACCCCTGGGCATGTCCATTTACTCTCCAGCCCTTCACAAGCCACTGCTGCACCCCCTCCATGCCCATACTTACTGTGCTTATTCTTACAGGACTGCACTGCATTATGTGGTGCTCACTGCCTGGACACCTTGATACATGCATTATAGGGTTCTGGTAGTTGTTCTACTCACCAAGCCCTTCCAAGGCCAGGCTTGACATGTGAGAGCTTGGTCCAACAGGCTGTTGCTTGGACAGGCCCCTCAGGCCCACATATCCACCACAGCCTTGTTTGTCCGGCACTTCAAAATCAAATGTTTATTTACGTAAGGTACATACATATTTTTAGGTAAGGTACTCTTTATTTGGGTAAATTTATCTTCGTAGTATTTAGCTTTGGCTCGTCTAATTATCTTGGATAGCAATAACGAGTAATTCTTTGAGAATTCTTTGGAGACAATTCCTAACCTATACTTCTCCCAACCTATACTTCTTCTCAAGGTCATCTTCACTTCTTGAAGATGTTCAGGTTTTCTCTTGAAGATGTCGACGGTTGTTCCAGCAATACTGTAATTCTTTTATTGCTGAAAACCTGTTTTCAGCCTAATGCTTTTTACATTAATGCTTTTTGAAAACCTGTTTTCAGCCATAAAAAAATAATCCTGAATCCAGAAAAAAATCCCTTTTGTATCGTCTGGAAATTTTCAAATATTGCTGATCAAACCTGAGTCTAAATTATTTGTATATATTATGAATTACAGAGGTCCCAGGACAGGGTTTTTAGGCACTCCACTTACATTTTCCCACTCTGACTTAACCCCCATTTATACAAACTCAGTCTTATCTTTTAGCTAATAATTTATTGTACACACCATACTCAGCCTGTGTAGGGTAGTTTATTGTGCATGTGTAGTATATATATTTGTGTAGTATATTTGGTATATTTAATGCCTCTAACCTCTCCTCATAGTTCTTGTCCTTCAGTTCTGGGAGCCACTTAGTAGCATGTCTTTGCACCTTTTCCAGTTTGTTTATGTGCTTCTTAAGATATGGGCACCATACAACCGCTGCATATTCCAACTTTGGTCTAACAAAAGTCGTGAACAATTTCTTGAGTATTTCGCCATCCATGCATTTAAAAGCTCTGAATATTATCCTTTACCTGCAATTGGTTGTTGCTGTATTTATAGAATATGATTTGTTCTACTTTACATTTGTTTGTTCCTTTTTTTCAAAATTTCTTTCTGCCTCTCTCCTCACTGCCGTGTAGTTGTTTCTCTTTGTATTACTGGTATGTTTGGGGGTTTGGCCTCTTCGTATATTGATTCCATTTTTGTGTCTTTTGGTCTCTGTCCGTCTTGAAATTTCAGTTGAACAAATCCTGTTTCCTAGTTCTGCATCTTTGTTTTGGTATAAATGTTTTTGTTCCTTTATCATATATTTCACAAAATTGACATACTGTGCATTAATTCATCTCAATTACGTCCTTTCCTAACAGCAAGCCTTTCCAGTAAAATTCTTTGAATTCTTTTCTGACTTCTGGCCTAATGTTTGTTTTATCCTAGTGTGTATGATGCCTAGCGTGTGTCTGGTGCCTGTTGTGTTAAACCGAAGATAAATGCATAAGTATAGGTCAGTAATTTATCCAGCTTTGAAAGGGGCTTTCATTATGCAGCAGTATTCCACTCTAGAGAGCACTAGCGTCTTGAAAACTATCATCATCGGTATAGCATCTCTAGTGTGAAAAGTTCTTGTTATCTATCCTGTCATTTTTCTTGCAGTTGTGACGGCTACTTTATTGTGTTCTTTAAATGTAAGGCCTTCTGACATCAGTACACCCAAATCCTTTACGTTGCTTTTCCGTTCAATGTTATGATTTGACTGAGTTTTGTAAGTGGTTTCCGTTTTTATATTTTTTATTTTTTCCGTAGCGCATGAGCTGAAACTTATGTTCGTTAATCACCATGTTATTTTCTGTAGCCCATAGAAAGACCTGATTTACATCTGATTGGAGGTTTGCCGTGTCCTCTATGTTGCCTACTCTCGTGAAGATTCTAGTGTCATCTGCAAAGGATGATCAAGTACTATAGGTTGTGTCCTTGTCTATGTCCGATATGAGGATGAGAAAAAGTATTGGAGCAAGCACAGTACCCTTGGGGACTGAGCTCTTTACGGTTGATGGTCCAGATTTTATTTTGTTGACTACTACACATTGGGTTCTATTAGTCAGGAAGTTGTATATCCATCTGCCTATTTTTCCGGTAATTACTTTTGAACGCATTTTATGTGCAATAACACAATGGTCACATTTGTCAAAGGCTTTTTTTGTCAAAGCGTTTTGTTTGTCTTCCATGGCATCTAGTGCCATGTCAGAGTGGTCCAGCAACTGTGATAGGCAAGAGCGCCCTGTTCTGAAACCATGTTGTCTGGGGTTATGGAGATGCTGTGATTCCATGTATTTTGTGATCTTACTTCTTAGCATTCTCTCAAAGATTTTTATGATGTGCGATGTTAGTGCTATCGGTCTGTAGTTTTTTGCCTCTGCCTTATTTCCTCCTTTATGGGGCGGTGCTATCTCTGCTGCTTTTAGTATGTCAGGGATAATGCCAGTATCTTGGCTTTGTCTCCAAAGAATGTGAAGGGCCTGCGATAACGTTTTTTACAGTTCTTGATGAATATAGAGTTCCAAGAGTCAGGGCCTGGTGCAGAGTGCATAGGCATACTGTCTATGGCTTCTTCAAAATCCAGTGGGGATAGGATCACATCTGATTTATGATTTGATGTTGGTATCATATCCATGAAAAATTCATTTGGGTTATCAATCAGATGGATGGAGAGCTACACTCGTGGTGTCCCATTTTCCCAGCACTCTTTGTCATATAATGCTTAGAAACTTTTGACGGTTTTGGCCTCCACCACCTTCTCACCTAACTTGTTCCAACCGTTTACCATTCTGTTTGCAAAAGTGAATTGTCTTACATTTCTTCGGCATCTTTGTTTAGTTCGTTTAAATCTATAACCTCTTGTTCTTGAAATTCCAGGTCTCGGGAAATCTTCCCTATCAAGTTTATCAATTCCTGTTACTGTTTTGTACGTAGTGATCATATCTCCTCTTTTCCTTCTGTCTTCTAGTTTGGAATATTTAATGCCTCTAATGTCTCCTCATAAATCCTGCCCTTCAGTTTTGGTATGAATGTTTGTGTGCCTTCATCGTATATTTTGCAAAATATGGAATACATCTCATTTACTTTACTTTAAGAATATGGTTCGATCAATTAAAAACCCTCTTGTTCAAATTGCAAAGAGACTGAAAGAGATGCAGCATGCTCAATGGATTATATATTAGTGATTATTATTAGGATTATATATTAGTGAATCATATTAGTGATTCAATTATTATGGTCATAAAACAATAAACAAATAGTTTTGGTGTTATTACACTCTATTCACAGGTTATATATAAGTATCTGCATGTTTTGTTCACCATTACAAACCACTAAGTTGGTTTGATTTTTGTTGAGATTGTTATTTATGATAAGATTCCTTACGTTATCTGAGAATGAAGCTATGTTGGTATTGGGAAATCTTTAGATGGCACTTATAGTCAAGGAGGATTTAAGGGATTTACTGGAGAACTTGGCAAAGGTATATTCACAATAGTCGTCTCTA
This sequence comes from Procambarus clarkii, assembly GCF_040958095.1. Lineage (NCBI taxonomy): Eukaryota > Metazoa > Arthropoda > Malacostraca > Decapoda > Cambaridae > Procambarus > Procambarus clarkii. The sequence goes on along the minus strand of NC_091184.1, from coordinate 20,845,965 downwards.
TTACTAATGAGACTATTGCAGATGAAGGTATCTTTGTAAGATATTGCTATGCCACCTCCTTTTTTTTATTAGGCCTGCAGTTGTGAATGGCTTTATTATCAGCCAAGTTGTAGCATACAACATAGCATATATATGTATGTATGTATGTATGTATGTATGTATGTATGTATATATATATATATATATATATATATATATATATATATATATATATATATATATATATATATATATATATATATATATATATATATATATTATATATATATATATATATTTATATTTATATTTATATTTATTCATTCAAAATTCGTCAGTGTACTACATTTTTGTTGTTGCTTTTAGGTGATGCTTTTAACCAGTGTACGTGGGTCTGATTGTGCAACCACAGTTCGAAGAATAATGAAGATATGAACAAACGGCCTGTGGTCACTATACAGTCTGGAAGGGCAAAAGAAGAAATTGGCATTTCTACAAAAACAAGAACTATATAATGTTATTTTAAGTAAGTAACCAAAAAATTAAATAATTTTTTTAAAGTTTAAAATTCACTTAAAAATTTAAATTTTAAGTTAAAAATTTTTAACCAAAAAAACTTAATATTTTTCATATTTGGAACCATTCCATAATATTTTCCCAAGCATAAATGATTATATTTCTATCACTTGCTCTTAAGATTGTTTCATTTAATAGAGGTTGGGCATAATTGTTCTCTGCTGCTAATAGAACTGACTGACTTAGCTATAGGAAAATGTAAACTTAATTGGTTTATCCATTACAGTATTTTGCAGTTTATTTCATGATCCTGTGCTTAATACTTGCATAAATAGTAGATTACAAAATGCATTTTTATATCATTAGTATTGAATAATAATAATGCAAATAATTGACTTATAAATGATGTACAATTAGTTGGTAGGTGATATTATATTATTAATATTTTTTCATTCCTGCAAAGCCTTAACAAAGCCATTAACATGTTAATATAAACTTGATCACCTTCCACTTATTTTCTCATGTGCTACCTACATGTACAAAACCTTATTCCTAAATGCATATTTTGTTCTGAAACTTGTCCTTTATATGTTGTGTATCACCATCTCTGGAGAGTTTTATCTGATTGATGTATAAATTACTTTTAATTTTACAGAATATTATTGTTATACTGAATTTATTATTATATAAATAACTTAATTTTACAGAATCATCTATCAACGCACATCCACACAAGTTGAGGAGGAGGATGTGACCTTCCAGATTTCTGAAGTACTGAAACATGCACCAAACAGGCCTGGTGGATCTAGGTACAAGGTAAAATAATTTAATTTTTTTTTTTTTTTTTTACTAATTGTCCGATATATATATATATATATATATATATATATATATATATATATATATATATATATATATATATATATATATATATATAAATATATATATATATATATATATATATATATATATGCAGAATAACCACATATGAAAAATAGAAAATGCTTAACGCGTTTTCGGCTAATTCGCCTTCATCAGAGCAAAGTAGAATGAGGATAAGATTGCTGATCAGACCTTTATATCCGCCTGGGCAGATCACCTGACCACCAAAAATAAGTGGAGGAAAGGAATTATAAGAAAGAAGGTAATTGCAGAAGGCCTATTGGCCCATACAAGGCAGCTCCTATTAATATCTCCAAGTGCCATATGTGTTTAAATGATTGCTATATTGTTTTGACGTGCTATATTGAGGCTTAAATAGGGATCCAACTTGTACATACCGGGGCTCACATTAAGGCTGTTGTTACAATGTTTGATCAGGGCAGACTCGATCACGTTTCGTTCAACAAAATCCTTACTTTTAACAATACATTTTGCCCCTGTGAAGTCGATAGAATGATTACATAAACTGGAATGTAAATACAATGCACTGGATTGCTGGGCTGTACGAATAGCGTATGAATGCTGTTTTAAACGCGAGGAAAGAGTTTTACCTGTCTGGCCGATGTAAACACATGCACACTCATTACAAGGGATGGAATACACACAACCTGCTACAGACGAGGGCGAGTTCTTAATTAACATGGACTTAACTGTATTATCATTTTTGAACACTAGATTAATATTAAGGTTCTTCAGGGCTGGGGCAAGATTTACTAGACCCTCAGAATATGGTAATACCAACGAATTTTTCAGTTCTGGTTTCGACTTAGTAGTCTGTTTGTAGAAAGTCCTTTTTGCTTGACCAAACGCAAGATCCAAGATCGATTTTGGGTATTTTAACTTCTTCCCAATTTCAAATATATTTGCTATTTCTTCATCGAAAAATTCCGGACTACAAACTCTCAGTGCTCTGAGAAACATACCAGAAAAAACTGCCCGCTTGACCTGAACATGATGATTTGAATAGAAATGTACATACGAGCACACATTGGTAGGTTTCCTATACACATTGAATTTGAAACTTCTACCAATTCTATGAATCATGATGTCTAAAAATGGCAGAACACCATTCACTTCGTTCTCAATTGTGAATTTAATTGACGGAACCAGCGAATTGATTTGATTGAGAAAATCAGTTTCGTCATGATTAACCGGCCACAGGCACAAAATATCGTCAACGTACCTATACCAAAGCAAATTTGAGGGTAAAATCCTGGGAAGGATATTTGTTTCGAAACATTCCATGTACAGATTGCTCAAAACAGGGGAGAGGGGATTACCCATCGCCATGCCAAATGTTTGTTTATAAAATGAATCATTAAAGCTGAAATAATTATCTTTAATGCACAATTTTATAAGTTCAATAATGGTGTTAGTAGGCAAAGTTAAATTATACCTTGGGAGTAGATCCCGTAAGAATGACAACAGATCATCAACAGGAACCCTAGTGAACAGAGCCGTCACATCAAAACTCACAAGTTTAAAATCATAATTTAATTTCAAACTAGACAACTTGTTAACCAAGTCCAAGTTGTTTGTTATGTGTGAGTTGGATATGGAACCTACTACTGGAGACAAGACTTGGACAAGCCATTTGGAAAGTCTATATGCCACAGATCCAACAGAACTAATAATAGGTCTTGCAGGATTATTCGGTTTGTGTGTTTTAATAAGCCCATATAGATATGGGAGAGAAGGGGAACGACTTAAAAACTTAGGAATCAACTCCTTATCTTTCTTGAGCACGGTTTTAAGAGTTTTGTTGAAATGAGCAATAACTCTTTCAATAGGGTCACTATTAACAGGTGTTGAAATTAGCTGACCGACCGTTTGATGAAATTTCCCGCTTAGTGCTTGGTAAAAATATTGATTTGCTTAAATTAGAAGTACGGGAATGTTTTAAGGTGTTGAACAGCCGTAAGTATTCATTTTCTCAAGCTGTATCCTTGGAATGGAATCGCCCGATGATGGATTATTGTTACACCGCTATGAGATCTGCCTGCACGAATGTAAGTACGAAGCTTGATTCAAAATTAAATAGGCTCATTCAACAAAGTGATTGGAATAAACATGCCAACACTGACTTTGTTATTAATCTCTCTAGTAAACAACTTGATAATGATACGATGACTGCTCTTGGTTACGGTCTGAGTTTCTCCATATCAAATAGAGATGTGAATTATGCAAATATTGCCAAAAGTTTTTGCAATTTGGAGAAATCTAGTGAGATTTCATCTGATGACATTAATATTTGCAAGGGAATGGTGTACGGTTCTTTACTTAAGGGTACTGTGCCTAATTGTCCAGAGAGGTTTATGCGAGCGTTCAAAACCCTCAAAAAAGATAACTCTCTACATATCACTAAAGCTGATAAATCCAATGGTGTTGTCATCATGGACAAAGAAGACTATGTCCAAAAAATGAACCAGTTATTGGAGGACAGAGACACTTACTTACCTGTTAATAGTGACCCTATTGAAAGAGTTATTGCTCATTTCAACAAAACTCTTAAAACCGTGCTCAAGAAAGATAAGGAGTTGATTCCTAAGTTTTTAAGTCGTTCCCCTTCTCTCCCATATCTATATGGGCTTATTAAAACACACAAACCGAATAATCCTGCAAGACCTATTATTAGTTCTGTTGGATCTGTGGCATATAGACTTTCCAAATGGCTTGTCCAAGTCTTGTCTCCAGTAGTAGGTTCCATATCCAACTCACACATAACAAACAACTTGGACTTGGTTAACAAGTTGTCTAGTTTGAAATTAAATTATGATTTTAAACTTGTGAGTTTTGATGTGACGGCTCTGTTCACTAGGGTTCCTGTTGATGATCTGTTGTCATTCTTACGGGATCTACTCCCAAGGTATAATTTAACTTTGCCTACTAACACCATTATTGAACTTATAAAATTGTGCATTAAAGATAATTATTTCAGCTTTAATGATTCATTTTATAAACAAACATTTGGCATGGCGATGGGTAATCCCCTCTCCCCTGTTTTGAGCAATCTGTACATGGAATGTTTCGAAACAAATATCCTTCCCAGGATTTTACCCTCAAATTTGCTTTGGTATAGGTACGTTGACGATATTTTGTGCCTGTGGCCGGTTAATCATGACGAAACTGATTTTCTCAATCAAATCAATTCGCTGGTTCCGTCAATTAAATTCACAATTGAGAACGAAGTGAATGGTGTTCTGCCATTTTTAGACATCATGATTCATAGAATTGGTAGAAGTTTCAAATTCAATGTGTATAGGAAACCTACCAATGTGTGCTCGTATGTACATTTCTATTCAAATCATCATGTTCAGGTCAAGCGGGCAGTTTTTTCTGGTATGTTTCTCAGAGCACTGAGAGTTTGTAGTCCGGAATTTTTCGATGAAGAAATAGCAAATATATTTGAAATTGGGAAGAAGTTAAAATACCCAAAATCGATCTTGGATCTTGCGTTTGGTCAAGCAAAAAGGACTTTCTACAAACAGACTACTAAGTCGAAACCAGAACTGAAAAATTCGTTGGTATTACCATATTCTGAGGGTCTAGTAAATCTTGCCCCAGCCCTGAAGAACCTTAATATTAATCTAGTGTTCAAAAATGATAATACAGTTAAGTCCATGTTAATTAAGAACTCGCCCTCGTCTGTAGCAGGTTGTGTGTATTCCATCCCTTGTAATGAGTGTGCATGTGTTTACATCGGCCAGACAGGTAAAACTCTTTCCTCGCGTTTAAAACAGCATTCATACGCTATTCGTACAGCCCAGCAATCCAGTGCATTGTATTTACATTCCAGTTTATGTAATCATTCTATCGACTTCACAGGGGCAAAATGTATTGTTAAAAGTAAGGATTTTGTTGAACGAAACGTGATCGAGTCTGCCCTGATCAAACATTGTAACAACAGCCTTAATGTGAGCCCCGGTATGTACAAGTTGGATCCTTATTTAAGCCTCAATATAGCACGTCAAAACAATATAGCAATCATTTAAACACGTATGGCACTTGGAGATATTAATAGGAGCTGCCTTGTATGGGCCAATAGGCCTTCTGCAATTACCTTCTTTCTTATAATTCCTTTCCTCCACTTATTTTTGGTGGTCAGGTGATCTGCCCAGGCGGATATAAAGGTCTGATCAGCAATCTTATCCTCATTCTACTTTGCTCTGATGAAGGCGAATTAGCCGAAAACGCGTTAAGCATTTTCTATTTTTCATATGTGGTTATTCTGCATACTTGGATCAGTGTTTTTGTGATCATTGTTGCATATATATATATATATATATATATATATATATATATATATATATATATATATATATATATATATATATATATATATAATAAATATATATATATATATAAATATATATATAATGTGTCGTACCTAGTAGCCAGAACGCACATCTCAGCCTACTATGCAAGGCCCGATTTGCCTAATAAGCCAAGTTTTCATGAATTAATGTTTTTTCGACTACCTAACCTAACATTTTCAGCTACCTAACCTAACCTATAAAGATAGGTTAGGTTCGGTCATATATCTCTATTAATTTTAACTCCAATAAAAAAAGAATTGACCTCATATATAATGAAATGGATAGCTTTATCATTTCATAAGAAAAAAAATAGAGAAAATATATTAATTCATGGAAACTTGGCTTATTAGGCAAATCGGGCCTTGCATAGTAGGCTGAAAAGTGCGTTCTGACTACTAGGTACGACATATATATATATATATATATATATATATATATATATGCAACAATGATCACAAAAACACTGATCCAAGTATGCAGAATAACCACATATGAAAAATAGAAAATGCTTAACGCGTTTTCGGCTAATTCGCCTTCATCAGAGCAAAGTAGAATCTTTCTTTGATTCTACTTTGCTCTGATGAAGGCGAATTAGCCGAAAACGCGTTAAGCATTTTCTATTTTTCATATGTGGTTATTCTGCATATATATATATATATATATATATATATATATATATATATATATATATATATATATATATATATATATATATATATATATAGTGTGTGTGTGTAATTACCTAAGTGTAGTTACAGGATGAGACCGTCTTCCCAGCACTCTTTGTCATATAACGCTTTGAAACTACTGACAGTCTTGGCCTCCACCACCTTCTCACCTAACTTGTTCCAACCGTCTACCACTATTTGCGAAAGTGAATTTTCTTATATTTCTTTAGTATCTGTGTTAAGCTAGTTTCAATCTATGACCTCCTGTTCTTGAAGTTCCAGGTCTCAGGAAATCTTCCCTGTCGATTTTTTCAATTCCTGTTACTATTTTGTATGTAGTGATCATATCACCTCTTTCTTCTGTCTTTTAGTTTTGGCATATTTAATGCCTCTAACGTCTCCTCGGAGCTCTTGCCCTTCAGTTCTGGGAGCCACTTAGTATCATGTCTTTGCACCTTTTCCAGTTTGTTGATGTGCTTCTTAAGATATGGGCCAACTTCTGTTGTTGGGCACCACACAACAGCTGCATATTCTAGCTTTGGCGTAACAAAAGTCATGAACAATTTCTTTAGTATATCACCATCCATGTATTTAAACGCAATTCTAAAGTTAGAAAGCGTAGCATAGGCTCCTCGCACAATATTCTTTATGTGGTCCTCAGGTGATAGTTTTCTATCTAGAACCACCCCTAGATCTCTTTCTTTATCAGAATTCTTTAAAGATTTCTCACATAATGTATAGGTTGTGTGGGGTCTATGTTCTCCTGTTCCACATTCCATAACATGGCATTTATTAACATTAAATTCCATTTGCCAAGTGG
>NC_091184.1:20821224-20833724 GCF_040958095.1 Procambarus clarkii | reverse complement strand
GGGAATTCTCATTACCTGCTGATGTAGATCTGACCAAACTGTGTCAACAAAATTATTCGCACACCCTCCGTCACTATGTGATAGTGAATTCAGAGACAATTCTATAACCAATGTACCAACGATATGTAAATATTTCATTCAAAATGATCTGCTACCAGAAATTTTAGCCAAATATCCCCAGTTTGCTAACTGTAGGTAGTAACTAAGTGATTGTAACATATCCACCGCTGCCCACTGGATGGGGGGCGGTGTGCAGGACAAACATATCAATTGTAACACTAGCTCTCCACATATGTCAGTTGCTTAATTTAGAAACTGTACTTGTGGTCGATCTCTAACCCATTGTTGATGTGACGACTTATACTGAATTTTGTAACTAGCTCATCAAGATTGTAACTTGCTGAGCTAAATGAATTGTGGGGTTCAGTCCCTGAGCCCATTATGTGCCTCTGCAACCCTTTCCACTACCGCCAACAAGATGGGTATGGGGTGCATAATAAATGAACTAAACTAACTTTAAGGCATCCTGAAAGAAAGCTTGGAGGGCTTGAAAAATTGCAGACAAAGCCTTGAGGATAATCCTTGGGTGCCTTCGTACCACAAAGATACTTAATATGAGAAAGGAACTTAATATTCCGAGCGTTGTTTATCGTGTTACTAAAATTAACTGTCAAATTGGTATAAAAATGCTTAGGCTATCTCATCCTAACCCTTGCACAGAAGCCCTCCAGAATTTCTTTATTGAATGTAAACATTGTTTCAAATAGATAAATAAAATTGGAACTGAACTCAGAAAGTATCAGATTTATAATTTGTACCAAGAGAGACAACAATAGCACTTTCCTGCACTGTAGGAAATTACACCCTTTTCAATTTTAATCCCTCCCTTTCCATCAAAGGAGCAAATTAGAGATCAGTCCCAGCTTTGTTTTGAGGCAAAGCTCAACGTCTTAAGCCATATTGATGCTCTGTCCACAGAGCATTCTCTCTCGCAAATCATATACACTGAAGGTTTCCTACAGCGCCCAACGGGTGCAGCTGGAAGTGCAGTTGTCCTGGCAATAGGATATGACTTATATTTTGAGTGGGGAGTCTGTATAAACAACTGGGCCTCTACCCTTCAGACTGAACTATTTGCCTTGCTCCTTGCACTGAAATGTGTACAAGTATCCAAACTTGATACATTAATTGTAAGTGACTCTTTATCATCCTTAATTGCTCTCAACTCTTTAAGACATAACTGTAACATGCTTGTGTCTGAAGCTAGACACAAATACAATAACAACTTGAGGAACCTTATCATAAACAATAATCTCAACAAAAATCACATAGTTCTCAGAGGTGATTTCAATATTGACCTAGGGCTACAAAATAACCCTCAAGTAGACTATTTCCTCAACAGCATGAATTCCTGTATACTCATCCCCGCAATCACCAGGCCCACCCGAGTCACTCAAACATCTGCGACTACCCTGGATCACTGATGGACCAACATAAGAGCTCCTCTTACATCAAGTATAATCACTGACAGAACAACTGACCACTATCCTACCTTCCTTGTAGCGAACATGGCATAACACCACCAGGTAACAAGAAAATTACCTTCAGGTTACAATGTGAAGCGGCAATAGGCAATCTCACAAATGCCCTCCACAATGTAAACTGGGAATCTAAATTTATCAATACACAGGATAATAATTCGTTAACTAGCCTCTTTCCAAAATTTAAAGCCTTTACAATACTTATTGTCCTCTCCTCACCAAGCAAGTAACTGGCAAAAAGGTTAAATAATCCCTGGCTCACTAATGGCATACTTAAAGCAATCGACAAGAAACATGAATATGAAAAAAAAAACTTAGGATTGGCCTAGTTGGAAAAAAAGTAGTTAAGAGGTACTCATCAGTGCTTACCAGTATAATAAGAGCAAAGCGTTCCTATTACGAGAATAGATTCAAAGAAGCAAAAGGCAACATAAAAAGCACATGGAGAGCCATCTCTACCATCCTAGGAGCTAAACAACATTTACATAATAAGATAAAAATCTCCAAGGATGGTTATACACCTGCAACAGATCTTGAAACAGCAACTGAATTTAATAGCTTCTTTTCATCGTTTGGTGCTCACCTTGCCCAAAAAATCCCAGAGACTCAGACATATGTTACCACATATCTTTCACGCAGCTATTCAAACTCTCTTCTCCTCCCTCCGGTCAGCCCTACAGATGGTTTGTCCATCATTCACTCGCTAAAAACCAAAGCTGGGAACATTAGTGAAATACCATCGATGGTACACAGGCGTGCCTCCCATGCCCTTGTACCATCCATAGCATTGCTGTTCAACAAATCCCTAGAGTGTCATACCTTCCCTGATATCCTTAAAAAAGCAAGAGTAACGCCAGTTCATAAAGGAGGTAACACGGCAGACATAAATAATTACAGACCCATATCGAATCTACCTATATTATCAAAAATATTTTTTTTTTTTTACAAACAGCTCTACTCCAATCTTGTAAAATTCAATATACTAAGCCCCTGTCAGTTTGGCTTCCGCTCCCAAAAGAGTACCAATGATGCTATTGTTAGTCTGCTTGACTTAATCTTCTCAGCCCTTGACAAAAGTGAGTTTCCAATTGAACTCTTCATCGGCCTGAGAAAGGCCTTTGATACTGTTAACCATAACTACCTCTTACTTAAATTCCACCATTATGGAATCCGTGGCCTTGCCCTAAACTATATCCGATCCTATCTTAGTAACAGACACCAATATGAAGCCATCAATGATATAACCTCTCCCACTCTACCACTTACCATAGGGGTGCCACAGAGCAGCATCCTAGGACCCTCCTGTTTCTTATATACATCAATGATCTCCCTAATGTCTCTAACATACTTAAACCTATATTGTTGGCTGATGATACTACTCATCTACTCTGACCCCAACCCACTCCTGTTAAATAATGTTGTAAACAATTAATTAAAAAAAGTCTACTTGTGGATGTCAACCAACAAACCTCACACAAAACATAGAAAAGACCTACTATATCTTATTTGGAAACAAATCAACAAATGCAATTCAGCTTCAGATAGATAATGTAAACATTAGCAATAAAAATGATGGAAAGTTTCTTAGCCTATACTTAGACAAGAGACTCAACTTCCGCACCCATATACAACACATAACTAAAAAGGTTTCTAAAACAGTTGATATACTGTTTAAGATCAGATATTATGTACCCTACTCTGCTCTCCTCTCACTCTATTATGCACTTATCTATCCCTATCATTCTTATGGTGTTTGTGCTTGGGGTTCAACCTCTGCAAACTACCTCAAGCCCATCATCATCCAGTAAAAATCTGCTATCAGGACAATAACTAACTCTACCTTCAGACAACACACAGCTCCCTTGTTCAAATCCTTAAACATGCTAAACAAATTCACTCCATACATTCTCCTGTGTAAATTACGTTTATAAAGCCCTTTTTCTAACTGCAAACCCTGTTCTGAAACTCTTCCTGGACAGATGTAATAGAACACATGGCCACGTCCCCACCAGACATAAATATCTCTTTGATATCCCCAGAGTCAAACTTAATCTATGTAAACACTCTATGTAAATAAAGGGACCCAGTCTATGGAACTCACTCCCTTATAATGATTTGAAAAGCTGTCCAACTTCTGCCATATTCAAAAATAAAACCAAAAAGTACCTGTAGTACTTTTTAAGTACGAGGGAGTAATGCGCAAAGCGTCCCTCACCTGTGACGTCACAGCGTCATCTGACGCTATATCAACACAGCGGCCATTTTGTCGTGAGTTCAGTCATGGCGAGGACTAACCCTTCATGCAAACTGCACCTACTATCAAGAAGAAGAAGATTTTGTGTTCCACCGATAGTATTATCGTAAGTAAGCACTTATATTTTATATTTTATTATATTAATTTATTCTATTTTTCTGTAATATAGGTCCAAAGGGTTGTTAAGGAACAAGGGTGTAGCGATACCGACGCTCAGTGCGCTCAACTCACACCAAAGTATCACCTGTGTAGCTTCTGTAATTAGTGTTAATTAGTTATGCTATAAGATAATGAAGCGAGTATAAGATTAACTCGCTACAAGGGTACTGTGTTGGGAGGTGAGGGCTGTTACTGGTGTCTGTGGGGATGTGAGGACTTGTACCAACCACTATCACCACCAGTACCTTGTCTTGCATCCTGCTTAGTATTCCTATTGAGATATGAAGTATTATTGCATTCATATAATTATTCATTCACAGTCATTACTATTTTTATGGGCTATGTTCTGTTACCCTAATGCTTTTTACCCCTGGGCATGTCCATTTACTCTCCAGCCCCGGTCCATAGAATTACCCCAATATCACCCCAAATCAGGTCAAAACTACCCAAATCGTCCTAGCATTACGTAAGTAATGAAGAAATATGGCATATTTACTTACTATAATGTTGGTGCTACACTTAGAACATGATCAAACCTATTTTTACTCTGAAATAATCTAATTTCATAACGAAATGAGACGTAAATATGTGAGAGGTGACGCCATAGGAAGTCGACGGTCCAAGCGACAATTGTGTGGAGCGACTTATCCAAGAAATATGGTCGCCAGGAGAGTGTTTGCTGCCATATCAGCCTCCTGTACACAGTGATCCAGTCCTTTTCGTTCATTGAACACCGAACCCTACACGCCCTCTGATATATTGCTTAATTAACAAATATTCACAAATAAAGATTATATTTGTATATGTTATCAGAAAGGCAGATATAAAATAGTTTTTGTGAATCCATCACAGAGATTATACCTTATTAGAGAGGAAAAATATTCATACTTTAAACAAGGCTTCATGGCCGACGCTCTCCTTACCGATATGGGAACTATGACCTTCCGAAGATCAATGCTAATTTAATCTAGATATTGTAATAAACGAAGTTTTCTATGTCATCATAAAGACATAAATATAAGCTGCATGTTAATACTTTGGCATAAATATAACTGAATTGAAAGTTAAGATATATGCCTTTTTATAGTTACTTGATGGCTCACTCAGGGAGTGTGAAGGCCTCCACACAAGCCAATCAATTTTATAATTACTTTGCATATATGCAAAGTAACGCCATAGGTCTTTATGTCAGAATAAAGCCATGTAGACGATAATGTAACTACATTTCAAGGAAAACATATCTTAATATAATTATTAAATGAATGCAAAGTTATGGTTAAATAAATAGCCAATACCACACAATCGCCGGTGTCCGGACACATGAATAGTCGCATTAGGTGAAAGGAAATGTACCCAACCATTTCCATTTACCCAACCAGTTTGTGCACCCTATACTCATCCTCTGTGCGGTAATTTATTGTGCATCCCATACTCATCTTGTTACCAGTAGTTTGTGCAACCCATACTCATCCTGTGACCCGTAATTTATTGTGCATCCCATACTCATCCTGTTACCGGTAGTTTGTGCAGCCCATACCCATCCTGTGACCTGTAATTTATTGTGCAACCCATACTTATCCTGTGACCTGTAGTTTATTGTGCAGCTAATACTCATTCTGTGAGTCATAGGACATTGCGCAACCCTTTCTCATCGTGTGAATCTTTGTTTACTTTGCTCACCATATTCATCCTCTGCGCGATAGTTTCTTGTGCAACCCATACCCATGATGTGAGTGGTAGTTTATTGTGTACCCTATATTCATCCTGTGAGTATAGGGTACACAATTCTTGTTTGGATTCTTGTAATGTTATTTGTCTATTTGTTGTCACAGTATTTGTGCGCCCCTTGAGGGACTTGAATTAGAGGGGGGGTTGAAATAGCCTAAGCTATTCTATCCCTTTGAGATGTATTTATTGCTTATCTCAATAAACTTACTTGAACTTGGGTACACAATGAGTTCATTTGTACTCCATACTCATCATCAAGAAGTGTATTTTACCAGCATTGTAATATAAATTAAGAATAAAAGCTTAACTGGATTACGGACCCATAATCAAAATAAGAGTCATCACTAATTATCATGACAAATTGTCTAGGCTACACTTCCGCCTTCGACAAGCTGCCGCCGGATGTGGGTATAGTTTATTGTACACCCCCGCACCCAAGTCCTGGAAGGGCGGGCATTGGGATGTGGACATGTGTACCATTATACCCCCCCCCACACACACACACTCGATCCTCTCCTGTTAATAATAATACTAATAATAATAAAAATTAAAAATAATAACGTTAATAAATATTATAATTAAAACACTGTAATACCCTAGTGCTTGAATGAAGGTGAAGGAAAGACCCAATAAATGTGTAAGTGTATTAAAAACCAAATTTTCGTTGGGTGAGCTGGCAGGTGAGCACCACCTGCCAGCTCACCCAGTAATGAACATCACCTGCACACTGCACTGAACCACTTGCCAGCAGGTGCAGAAGTACGATGGAGAGAGCAAAGTATACAATATTTCAAGTATAATATTAAAGATATATTTAGGATTTAATGTTTTCCTATAAAGTTTCAATAATACCTTTATTTGATTTTTTGTATTATTTTCTACCACAGACGTGGCCACACATTAACAATGCTAACCAGCATATATACATTTTCTTCAGTCCGCCATGGACTCTAACCCTTTCCACTACCGCCCACAAGATGGGTATAGGGTGCATAATATAAGAACTAAACTAACTCCATTGATAGGGTTAGAGATTTGTTAAACATATAGTTCAGGGATTTAATGAACAATCAACCACATAAGGTGATTGTAGTGTTTTTAAAATGCTAGGCTAAGCTACATACGTAAATACATAAATACACAAATTTACGTATGCCCTACATAAAGTGTTCGATGTGTCTTTTACATAGTGTCATTAACGTGCATTTACAAAGGTGAAATTGAATTCTGACCAGCTTCCACATATACTTTATACACATACATATACACACACAGACGTATGCGTACATATACATATATATACATACATATATACACACACACATACACATATATTTGTCTCTTTTACTCTGACAAGGTGAGATAACTGATAGAGAAACTAGTGTGCAATTAAGCACTTAATCACTGAAGGTGATTAAGGTGCTTTCACAAGCTCAGGTTATAGAGTTACATCACATACATTCATTGTATAATTGATACGTTACATGGTCAATCTAGGGTACAAGTTCAATATATCATCAAGTGTTCCAGTACTCAAATAGTAATTACACAGTTCAGCATACCTTAGCCCAGGAGGGCGAAAGTCAGTCAGTATGGGACATTCTACAATATAATGTTCAAGGGAGTGCATATTTTCTCTTTCACAAAGTTGGCACATTGTGTACTCGACATTTGGGTTTTGAGAAAGCTGCCAGATACGTCTATATCCCAAGCGTATTATGGCCACTATAACATCACATTGCTGGGTTCTTGTTCCATTAATCCTGTATGTGAATGTCTCCGCACGATATCTATCATAATATTTAATGCTACAATTTTCAGGTCTTTGTGAATTTGTTAGGTCGGTGAGATTTTCATTAGATGTTTGCTTAAGTATTCTCTTTGTCACTGCTAATGAAACACCCATATAAATTTCTACCACTGGTTTTCTACAGGCTGTCTTTGCAAGCATATCAACAGTGTCATGCCTTGAGATGCCAACATGTGATGGTATCCATAGGAATTTAATTTCAAATCTCTTTTCTTTGGCAGCTAAAATATTCATTCGAATATCACTGACTATTTTCTGGGTGTCACTACTATGTGCGTTCAATACCAGGAGTGCACTCTGCGAATCACAGTATATAAGTCGACTGCCTTTGTGTTTTAAAAATTCAGTGGCAAGGTATATGCCTGCAAGTTCGGTTTGAGTTGTACTTGCCCAATCATTGACGCGCTTCATTCATGTATGTACGAGAGAAGATTGTTCAAATATATTACATGCACATCCGGTACATCGTCCACCTTCTTCTACAGAACCGTCGGTATAGCACTGACACACATCGTTACCCATACCCTGAGTACTCTCAGTGATGCTTTTCAGTGTTAACTGTTTTAATAATGTAGAGTGTACATTATCTTTCTTGGGTGCATTTACAAAATCAACTGCTAGATCCAAGTTATCCCATGGAGTAATTGGTTGATTAATCGTTAATTGAGTTGGGTACATATTTAATATTTTGATGGAGTTGGCTACCTTGTAGAACCAAAATGCATAATCAGATTTCGCTCTTCTACGGACCTCAGGTGAGTGTAGCATATTAGAAAGTTTAGCTTGAAACTTCTTGTATTGCCGAGATCTACTCAATGCCTTCACGCCGAAAACTGTGCTAATAGACAAAATTATGTTAGAGATATGGGTCTATAATTATCTGAGTGTGCTTTGGGGATGGGAACAATGACACTGTCCAATCATCAGGTAATACTCCTTCACTTAAACTCATTCTGTACAACACTAAAAGTGGATTACCTGGTACTTGTGAGACTAATCTCAGTAAACTGTAAGTAATACCGTCCTCTTCAGGAGCAGTTGACTTATTTTACGAAATAAGTCTACTAGACTTATTTTTTAGAAATCACTTACGTCCTCTAATTACTCAACACAAAGCTGCTATTAGGACAATATCCAATTCTGGCCCCAGACATCACTCGGTACCCCTACTTAAATCTCTGAATATGTTAGACATTAAGTCACTGCACATTCTCTCATGTGTATTATACATATATAAAACGCTAAACTATAATGCCAATGCTGATCTCAAAAGCTTCATAGAAGGTTGTATCAGAACCCATGAGCATCACACCAGAAATAAATACAGTTTTGATATTCCTAGAGTACGACTTAATCAAACTAGAAATGCTCTACAAATCAAGGGGCCCAGAATGTGGAATGACCTTCCCAACCATGTTAAAGACTGTACCTCTCTCAACCAGTTCAAGTTAAAAGCGAAGCTATACCTAATAAATTCCCTGTAACCTACCTTACCCTTCTATTGTCAACCAATGTCTGTTTTTTTTCTTTAAAGAGCGCTGTTTGTCGACATAATTGTATTTGTGCTGCTTTTTCATCTATGTTTTCATTTCTTGTTTTCATTCTACTCATTATGCTCAATTAGTATTAAGCTTGTCATTTAAGTTTATCATGCCCGAAACGCTTTGCGTAATAGTGGCTTTAGGCATTGTATGTACTAGCTATACCTATAAGTTAAACAATCCTTGTAAATATTTATTGTATGTATGTACCTTACCTAAATAAAATTGTATTGTGTTGTATTGTATTGTATTTTATTGTGCTACACAGCCTTCCCGGCTTGGTGCCTTCTTTGGTAATTACTTATCAAAGGCAGCTCCATACGAGGAGCTGCCTCGTATGGGCCAATAAGTCTTTTGCAGTTACCTTCATTCTTATGTTCTTACTTACATTTATTGAATTTTATCATCATCATCATTTACAGAAATAAATTAACATAAAAAGTAGTCATTTTAATACACAAAACAGAAGTAGATATTATGTAAATTATGATGCAGGATAGGATCACTATTAAGAACTTAATTATAAACCACAATATGTTTTATATCGTCAGAAATTCGGAAACATACCATATATTTTCAAATATTTACAATTAAAGTATTTATTTAGGAAATAAGTATTCTAGTTACCCGAGTTAGCTCTGAGAACACACATTCTTGCAGCAAGAATTTCTTCCCACTAATCTGAGAGATGCTAATGAGACCAGTCTCGACCCACTGGACAGGTCATGAACAACAATCAACTACAGCACCATCTATGTCAGAAGATATTCAAAATATTCTTGATATCATTCAAATTGTCAATACGAGAACAGAATACATAAGTTGAGTGATGTCAAAGGAATCATATTGACTGACCGAGCCCTATTGTAAATATCCGTGGCTTCCTGACCATAAAGGTACCGACGCGGTCGAGGGTAAGAGACCGGATGTACCCATATACCTATGAGGCCATCAAAAATAGTGAGTCACGCCAAACAAAAAGAAGTACTGGTAAACAGGTCAGACACAACCAGTACTATGATGATGCTAAACTGAAAGAGCTTAAATCAATTGCTAGACAGACAGGTAAAGCATATAAGAGCCTTAGAACTCCTCAAATGTTAAAACTGTTTCAGGCCGCGCTTGCAGCGGCAAGGGAGAGAATGACTGAACTGAGACAAAATGAATGGGAGGGTTTTGTTACTGGACTTAACCTGCATACTCCCCTGGGCAAAGCCTGGAAAGGCATAAACAAAATTATTGGTAAAAATAGTAGACAAGTTTCACACCCAAACCCGCTACAGAAAGCCAATCAGTTAATTGCAAAATGGGCTCAGGTTTCCAGCCTTGGAATGCTACCAGCTAGCACTGGGGAGAAATTGCAGGCGAGGTCCACAGACAGAAATTCTCTCATAAATTTCATGTTGAGCAAGCAACATGATGAATGTGATGTTCCATATACAGATTATGAATTGGATGCAGCCCTCTCCAGGGGCAGTAGCACTGCTCCTGGTGAGGACGGTATCACCTATGATATTCTAAGACTCCTACATCGTGTACCCGGTAACCCATTATTAGAATTGTTTAATGCCAGCTATGTCTCTGGGCAGTTGCCTGTATCATGGACCACCAGTCTTACGGTACCTGTACCAAAGCCTGGCCAACCGGATGCTTTCCGTCCCATCTCACTGACCAGTTGCATGTGCAAAACCTTTGAGAGAATAGTAGACAATCAACTAAGCACCATTCTCTCTTTGAGAGAATGGTGCTTAATAGATTATTGTATAGAGTTAAAGAGCACATGTCACCTGATATCAATGGTTTCACACATGGTAAAAGTGTACACAACTGTATCACAACCTTTCTTACTGTTCATGGAGATAAAAGGCACAAGTACACAACATTTCTTGATTTAAAAAATGCCTTTGATATTGCTAATAGGGAAGTGATTATGTATGAATAAGCGAGAATGGATATAGGGGGACATTTATTACAGTGGATACGAGGCTATCTTACCAACCGGAAGTCCTCTGCGCTGTTCCAAGGCTACAAGAGTGAAACTAAAGTAATGCAACTAGGCACCCCACAAGGAGGAGTACTTAGTCCTACCTTGTTTAATGTTCTAATTAATGCTTTACTAAAATCAATCCCAACTAGTCCGGCAAACATCACTATCAGATATGCAGATGACATCCTTGTACATACTAAAACCCACCGCAAAATGCAAACAGTCTTAAATTGTATACATACAGCTTGTGAGAGCCTTGGTCTTGTAATCAACGCTGCTAAAACTAAGGTATTTAACAGACAAATTGGCAACCGCAAAAGTGGACCACGAAAACTTAATGTTTTCGTGGTCCACTTTTATAAAACAACATACCAATAGACTATGTCTCTTCTTTCAAATACCTTGGTGTCTCTGTCCCTTGTACCTCAACTGCAGTCAATAAGTTACATCAACAATGTAGAGACAGACTCAAGGCTCTCAGAACTGTAGTGGGGTACAGCCCGAAATATGGTGTTAATATTAGAATAGCAAGAATGATGTATTTAGCGTATATAAGGTCTCTGATAGACTATCATGCACCAGCTTTGGTCCTGCAGAATGGCAAAAGTATTGATAGACTGGAAAAAATGCAAAATGAAGCACTCAGAATTATACTTGGCTGTCCTATAACTACCAAAGTTCTCAACATGCGGAAAGAATTAAATATACTTAGCATTAGAGATAGAATATTTGAAAGGTTGAAAGAAAGAATATTTAGGGTTGGTTAGGTTCGGTCATATATCTACGTTAATTTTAACTCCAATAAAAAAAATTGACCTCATACATAATGAAATAGGTAGCTTTATCATTTCATAAGAAAGAAATTAGAGAAAATATATTAATTCGTAAAACTTGGCTTATCAGGCAAATCGGGCCTTGCATAGTTGGCTGAGAAGTACGTTCTGGCTACTAGGTACGACATATATATATATATATATATATATATATATATATATATATATATATATATATATATATATTATATATATATATATATATATATATATATATATTAGTATATTTTGGTAGCAGTCTTTCCTGTAGACATATTTTATTAAATATGACCGAAAAAGTAAGATTAATAAGCGAGCCATCGGCTTCTCCAATGGTTTCATCGAAGACATCATAAGAAGGAAAGTGAAAAGCCATGCAACCTCCGAAGAGACAACTAACACAACACCTATACCCCCTATTAGACTATTTTACAGGAACTTCTTTTCCACAGCTCATAAAACAGAGGAAAGGGTCCTGAAAGATATTGTTAATAGAAACGTTATCCCTACAGACAAAAATCAGAGGATACAACTGACGATTTACTATAAAACCAGAAAAACGGCCAGCCTACTCATGAGAAACTCTCCAGACACGAAACAGAAAGCTTTAAAAGAGACTAACGTCGTCTATGCCTTCAAATGCCCACTTGGGGACTGTAAGCTCCAAA
>NC_091184.1:20786224-20816224 GCF_040958095.1 Procambarus clarkii | reverse complement strand
AATTTTTGTAGCTCCTAAGTATACTGTCTATCATACCATTATCACACATACAAACAATTTGATGTGGTACATTACTTATTTCCTTATTTCTATAGTTATCAATAAGTTGACACTCTAATACATAATGTTCTAAGGTGTGGGCGTGCGGAATACTACATAATTTACACTCCTTATCTTTTTCACTGACATCAACTCCGTATTGCCAGATATATTTGTATCCTAATCTTAATCTCATGTAAATTGAATCCTTCCAAGTTGACTTTCCTTTACCATAGGTGAAGGACGAGTTTGTATTTATTACTGAATAATTCTTAAGTGTGTTACTACTATCCACTATTGCCATTCTTTTTATCATTTCTTCATCTTCATTTCCTCTTATTAATGTTATATATACATGTACACATAATCATACATACATGTACATATATATACATATGCGGTAAATCCAGAGAAATGAAATATGGAATTTTCCGCATACAAATGATTATTGTTTCGTGATCGTCAATTGCATATATACATATACATACATATACATTCACATACATATTCAATCACCCACACAAATACACACATCAATAATCTTTGTATCACAAGTGATTCAACAAGAGGCTCACAAGTCACTATTGCTAGGCACTTTACATCTATGGTGAGTCGTCCAATTACTAGTCTTGCTCTACACCCACCCAACTGGGCGGCAGCTTTACAGTCATGTGCTCCACACCCACCCAACTGGGCGGCAGCTTTACAGTCATGTGCTCCACACCCACCCAACTGGGCGGCAGCTTAACAGTCATGTGTTCCACACCCACCCAACTGGGCGGCAGCTTAACAGTCATGTGCTCCACACCCATCCAACTGGGCGGCAGCTTTACAGTCATGTGCTCCACACCCACCCAACTGGGCGGCAGCTTAACAGTCATGTGCTCCACACCCACCCAACTGGGCGGCAGCTTAACAGTCATGTGCTCCACACCCACCCAACTGGGCGGTAGCTTAACAGTCATGTGCTCCACACCCACCCAACTGGGCGGCAGCTTAACAGTCATGTGCTCCACACCCACCCAACTGGGCGGTAGCTTAACAGTCATGTGCTCCACACCCACCCAACTGGGCGGCAGCTTGACAGTCATGTGCTCCACACCCACCCAACTGGGCGGCAGCTTTATAGTCATGTGCTCCACACCCACCCAACTGGGCGGCAGCTTAACAGTCATGTGCTCCACACCCACCCAACTGGGCGGCAGCTTAACAGTCATGTGCTCCACACCCACCCAAATGGGCGGCAGCTTTACAGTCATGTGCTCCACACCCACCCAACTGGGCGGCAGCTTAACAGTCATGTGCTCCACACCCACCCAACTGGGCGGCAGCTTTACAGTCATGTGCTCCACACCCAACCAACTGGGCGGCAGCTTAACAGTCATGTGCTCCACACCCACCCAACCCCAACTGGGCGACGGCTTTACAATCATTTGCATGAATTACTTACAGTAAGCAAATTTTAGATACTTCGCTAAGATTTCGGGCAGCACATCATTATAAATGAAGTACTTACACTTTTCTTGGACACCAATGATGGTGTTATCTCTGAATTCCGCGATTTTTTTTAAATTCCAGTACTGTATATAATGACGCAAAGTATGCGAATAGTTCTGCAATAGTGATCCTATCCTGCGTCATAATTTACATACATATCTACTTCTGTTTTGTGTATTAAAATTACTACATTTTTATGTTAATTTATTTCTGTAAATGATGATGATGATAAATTTCAATAAATGTAAGTAAGAACATAAGAACGGAAACTGGTCGCGTAAATGGAAATGGTTGGGTACATTTCCTTTCACCTACCTAATGCCTAATAATTCATGTGTCCGGACACTGGCGATGGTGTGGTATTGCCTATTTATTTGACCATATCTTTGCTTTCATTTAAGATATGTTTTCATTGAAATATATTTATATTATCGTCTACATCTGTCTTTATTCTGAAATAAAAACCTTTGACGTTACTTTGCATATATGTACATTAATTATAAAATTGATTGGCTTGTGTGCAGGCCTTCACACTCCCTGAGCGAGCCATCAAGTAACTATAAAAAGGCATATATCTTCACTTTCACTTCAGTTATATTTATACCAAAGTATTAACATGCAGCTTATATGTCTTTCTGATGACATAAAAAACTTCGTTTTTTACAATATATAGATTCAATTAACATTGATTTTCAAAAGGTCATAGTTCCCATCGAAAGGGAGAGCGTCAGCCAAGAAGCCTTGTTTAAAATATGAATATTTTTCCTCTCTAATAAGGTATAATCTCTGTGATGCATTAACACAAACTATTTTATATCTGCCTTTCTGATAACATATATAAATATAATCTTTATTTGTGAATATTTGTTAATTAAGCAATATATCAGAGAGCGTGTAGAGTTCGGTGTTCTATGAACGAAAAGGACTGGAGTAGTTTAAATAGTGAACGCATACCAACGAATAACGCTAGTATCTATATAACAAATTTATTGTCATGTGGAATTGATTTAACTTCCAGACACTTTTTTTTAATAAATATTAAATATTTTGTGGCTGTTTATGAAAAATATTATTATAAATACACATTCTACTTGTTAATATTACCAATTAAATTTGCGACAATTTGAGCCATGAAATACGACGACTGGATCACTGTGTACAGGAGGCTGTTATGGCAGCAAACACTCTCCAGGCGACCATATATCTTGGATAAGTCGCTCCACACAATTGTCGCTTGGACCGTTGACTTCCTATGGCGTCACCTCTCACATATTTACGTCTCATTTCGTTATGAAATTGGATTATTTCAGAGTAAAAATAGGTTTGATCATGTTCTACGTGTAGCACCAACATTATAGTAAGTAAATATACCATATTTCTTCATTACTTACGTAATGCTAATACGATTTGGGTAGTTTTGGCCTGATTTGGGTCGATTTGGGTAATTCTATGGACCCCCTTAAGTCGTCGATGAACAACAACCAAAAAATTCTCAACATACAAACTGTTGCAAATGATGCAATGGATCAAATACGTAAGATTCAGGCTGAAGAAACCCTCACAGCTCAAAGTGACCTCCTTAAAAAGCTGGAAAAACAGATCAATCTCCTTCAGACTCACCAGGCGGCTTCCAAAGATGACCAAGAGCAACAACAACTTCATGACTCCCTGATAATTAGCTCTACTGATCTGCCTGTTGAACAACAAGGTGAGGATTGCTGTAACATAGCCAACACCCTAATTAATTCAAAGATCAGTGTCAATGTTCAAATCAAATCGGCTATTAGGATAGATAAAAACAATCCCCGTTACAGGAGAATGCTCATCAAACTTGCAAATCCCTCTGCGAAGTTTGACCTCATGCAAACAGCTGCTCAGCAAAAAAACAACCTCTATATAAATGAGTGTCTTACTAAGCAGCGTGGATCCCTCCTCTACAGGCTGCGCCAAATTCGCAAACAAAACCTTGGTCTTATCAAGCAGTGCTACACAAGGAATGGTACGATTTTTGCGAAGAAAGAAGCTACAGGAAAAAGATATGAAATAAAATGTGACCAACAACTCCTGGCCTTCTTAAGTGATTGTGGTATATCTGAAAACCTGAACCCGACCAATGCCAGTACTTAAAATAACTCTTTCAGTGCCTGAGCCTAACCTAACTTAATCTAACTTTGTCTAAGGTGCTGTCTCTGCCTTACCATTTACCTGATGTTCTCCTATTCATATAATTTCCTAAATAATCCATCAAGTCTCCATGCACTTATGCAAGCATCTACCTCAGTTTCATTGTAAAATTTTACTCTTAAATCTAATCTTACCCTATTCCATTTATATTTTAAATTTATTTGTATTGACCTATGTCATTTATTGAAATCAATTATTGACCTCATTTTTGTTCTTTTAATTAAGTTCATACTAATTATAAGTTAAAACTAAGCTTAATAAAATTTATTATCTTTAAGATTATTTTACTTTACAATTATCATTTGTCAAATTTTTTTATATATTCATCTTGACAGTCTCTACTGATTTTTTGTTCTCTCCGCCAAACTTGTGTATCCTCCATGGCTATCTAGTGACCTTAATTCTACCTCTAATTGTTTCAATTCCTTGTTTGCTTGCATTTATTGTTGTGTCTTGCCATAATTATTCTCTAATTTAGCAGACTCAATACTTTGTAAGCTCTTATTGTATTGTTATATTTTTATATTGTGTTTTGCTATAATTACTTCCTATTTTACAGCAGATTTGTTTTTCATCTGTTCATGTAATTGCTTATCTTATTGTATTGTGACATTCTTTTCTATATTGATATACATTTTCTGTCTATTGTTACTTACAGTGTACCTGAGAGTACCTGTAAGCAATCTACCTCATTTTTCATTTTTGCTCAATTTTTTTGTATTGCTTAAGTCTTGTTTATAGTTTTGTTTTGTATATCTATATCTTGTGTTTTGTATAGTCCATGTTTATATGTTTTTTTCTTTAATCTCATTCATTACCTAGGTTTCCTAGCCTAGCCATACTCCCTTACTCCATTGTACCCCTGTAAGCCCCTTTTGTGTTTGTTTGGTACAGTATTGTGTACATTTATTTCTTTTTGTTTTTCTTGTTTTTCCGGCAATCAGCTTTTTTTATGCAGTCAAGTATAGACCCAGAACTTAACCTCTTATCCACTATCTATGACAATAATCACTTTAATGATCTAAATTGCAGATATTTTGCAGCACATGATGTAAACAATGTATTAACTCATAGTCACAATATCTCTGTAATCAATTTGAACGTTAGATCCCTAGGCAAACACTTCGATGATGTTAGTGCCTTGATTGAAGCTATTGACAACAATTTCTCTTTTATTATACTTACTGAAACATGGTTGAAAGATGATACTACTCAACTCTTCAACATGCCTAACTACTCAGCAATCCACAACTGTCGTCAACTTCAGAGAGGTGGTGGCACTGCTCTTTACTACCACCAAGAACTAACATGCTTAAAAGAAATTAGAACTAGAGACTGCTATGGGGAGTATATCTTCGCCAGCTTCAGAGTCAAGGGTGCCGAGTCTATCCTGTCTGTGGGTGCAGTTTATAGAATTCCTAACACTGATGTGTCCGAATTCAACTCAAACCTTAGAAATCTAATACTTGATAACAGACTGAACAAAAACCACCTAATTATCGCAGGGGACTTTAATATTGACCTCTGCGAGCCAGAACACCCTACCCAGCAAACATTTTCATGTTTTTAAAACATCCTAAAAACGACATTTCATTGTTTTCAGCACGTTTATAATTACGTTTAGAAAAGGTTTTTTGAGAACTTTTATATACAACCTTAGAACGTAAATAATTAACATTTCTAAAAACTTTTTTATAATCTTTTAATTACCTACATTAAAACGTTTAGGGTAAATTAGGGTATAATAATTTTTTAATTCATATCTGAAATAGAAAGGGAGAGAAAGAAAGAAGACATATCTGAGAAAGAAATGGACATCCTATATATGTATGTGTAAATTACAAATAAATAGGGTACAAAAAGAGAATTAAAATATTATATTTAATTAAGAATGAGTAATATAACAAAATATATGTAATAGCTCGAAATATATAGACTATATCTATAACAGAATATAAAAGTAAAAATTTAAAAATCTATAAAAATCTTTATATGCAATATGTGAACACAATAGATTTTGTGATCAAGAAGCCTGTGATTCATGTCATGCTGAGATCAGTCTGACGTTGCAAGCAGTTATTGTTACTTAAAACTAAAACAAGTAAAATTTTCCGAGTATACATATAACACTATAGTTTTTCTATGACTAATAATAAAAATCTATTAATCAAAAGTTTAGGACTAATTAACTAAAAATAAAAATCTACAAGTGAATGTAAACACAGTCAAGTATAATATTCATGTAGAAAGAGAAAGAAAGAAAGAGAAAGAAAGAAAGGGAGAAAGAGAGAGAGAAAGAAAAGAAAAAAGAGTCATGTATAATATTCATATTAGCACCATGCAATATAACTTAGATTAAGTAAAAATCTCAGACATTTTTAAATCAAATGAAATATGAGAGCCAGAGAGAGAGAGCGAGAGCCAGAGAGAGCCAGAGAGAGCGAGAGCCAGAGAGAGAGCGTGAGCCAGAGCCAGAGAGAGAGCGTGAGCCAGAGCCAGAGAGAGAGTCAGAGCCAGAGAGAGAGAGCCAGAGAGAGAGCCAGAGAGAGAGAGAGAGAGAGCCAGAGAGCCAGAGAAAGAGAGAGAGAGAGAGCCAGAGAGAGCGAGAGCCAGAGAGAGCAAGAGCCAGAGAGAGCGAGAGCGAGAGAGCCAGAGAAAGAGAGAAAGAGAGAGAGCCAGAGCCAGAGAGAGAGAGAGCCAGAGAGAAAGAGAGAGCCAGAAAGAGAGAGAGAGCCAGAGCCAGAGAGAGAGAGAGCCAGAGAGAGAGAGAGAGCCAGAGCCAGAGAGAGAGAGAGAGAGCCAGAGAGAGAGAGAGAAAAGCCAGAGAGAGCAAGAGAGCCAGAGAGAGAGAGTGAGAGAGAGAGCCAGAGAGAGAGCAAGAGAGCCAGAGAGAGAGCAAGAGAGCCAGAGAGAGAGAGAGCAAGAGAGCCAGAGAGAGAGAGAGCAAGAGAGCCAGAGAGAGAGAGCGAGAGAGAGAGAGCGAGAGAGAGAGCCAGAGAGAGAGAGAGCGAGAGAGAGAGCCAGAGAGAGAGAGAGAGAGCAAGAGAGCCAGAGAGAGAGCGAGAGAAAGAGAGAAAGAAAGAGAAAGAGAGAGAGAGAGAGAGAGAGAGAAAGAGAGAAAGAAAGAGAAAGAGAGAGAGCCAGAGAGAGAGAGAGAGAGAGCAAGAGAGCCAGAGAGAGAGCGAGAGAAAGAGAGAAAGAAAGAGAGAGAGAGAGAAAGAGAGAGACAGACAGACAGAGACAGAAAGACACACACACAACAAAAGAGGAGACAGAACAAAATTAAGGCAAGGAGAGAGAAGACAGAACAGAAACAACAGAGAGAGGAGAGAAATGAGAAATCATTGAAGAGAAGGGGAAGAGAAACACAAGATAAGAAAAAGATACAAGAAAAATATACAAGATAAAAATGACATAAATGAATACCACAAATATAAAAAGTAAAGGAAGAGGAGGAAAGGAGAGATTAAAAGACAAGAAAAACAGGAGAGAAACGTAAAAGAAATAAAAAAAGGGACATTTGTGAGGAGAGAAAATAAAGAGACCAGTGAAGACTATATATCAAGAGTGTGAGGATAAAGACTTATATATTTTCTTAGTAGACATCCTCTGGCTCTTGTTGCCCCTCTTGTATACGAATTGTACTTGCAAGTTTTCCCTGAAAAGATATTAACAAAATTAATATTTAATTATTTATTTATATAAATTACACACACAAACTTTATATATATATATATATATAAATATATATATATTTATATATATATATATATATATATATATATATATATATATATATATATATATATATTATATAATTTCGTAAACCTCACCCTGTAAAAATTCATGTTTCTACATGTTAAACAAGCTACGAGGATGAGGGAAGGGGATGTTCCCTCCATGCTGGATATTATATTTACCAGGAAAGAGAAAGATATATTTATCATTCGGTACCTCCCTCCTTTGGTACCTCCCTTTTCCTCCTTTCAGTACCTCCCTCCTTTTACCCAAGTGACATTGTCACTTGGGTAATAGTGACCATGTCTTTTTGGGAATAAAGTATGCAATGCATTATAATCTGGAAGAAAATGAGCTTGAAGCAGTTGAAAAACCTGACTTGTGGAGAGGTCATTATGGGGAACTCAGATATTTCCTTAAGGAATTTGACAAACACTTGCTGTTAGGACATGAAGTAAATGAGATGTATGTCAAGTTTTGTGAAATATATGATAATGGCCCAACAAAATTTATACTAAAGCAGAGATGCAGAACTAGGAAAAAGGGAAAAATTGCCCAAACATACAAGCAATACAAAGATGCGAGAAACAACAATAGCAGTAAGGAGAGGGGCAGAAAGACTATGACTTTCGGTCATATTCAACAACACAAATATACACACACACACACACATTATTGGAAAAAATTGGAATTGGAATATTGAAAAAAATAATTACAACTAAATGGGTAGAACACCTGGAGAGAAATGATATAATTTCAGACAGACAGTATGGTTTTCGATTTGGAAGATCCTGTGTATCGAATTTACTCAGTTTCTATGATCGAGCAACAGATATATTACAGGAAAGAGATGGTTGGGTTGACTGCATCTATCTGGACCTAAAAAAAGGCATTCGACAGAGTTCCACATAGAGAGGTTGTTCTGGAAACTGGAAAATATTGGAGGGGTGACAGGTAAGCTTCTAACATGGATGAAAAATTTTCTGACTGATAGAAAAATGAGGGCAGTAATCAGAGGCAATGTATCGGACTGGAGAAATGTCACAAGTGGAGTACCACAGGGTTCAGTTCTTGCACCAGTGATGTTTATTGTCTACATAAATGATCTACCAGTTGGTATACAGAATTACATGAACATGTTTGCTGATGATGCTAAGATAATAGGAAGGATAAGAAATTTAGATGATTGTCATGCCCTTCAAGAAAACCTGGATAAAATAAGTATATGGAGCACCACTTGGCAAATGGAATTTAATGTTAATAAATGCCATGTTATGGAATGTGGAACAGGAGAACATAGACCCCACACAACCTATACATTATGTGAGAAATCTTTAAAGAATTCTGATAAAGAAAGAGATCTAGGGGTGGTTCTAGATAGAAAACTATCACCTGAGGACCACATAAAGAATATTGTGCGAGGAGCCTATGCTACGCTTTCTAACTTTAGAATTGCGTTTAAATACATGGATGGTGATATACTAAAGAAATTGTTCATGACTTTTGTTACGCCAAAGCTAGAATATGCAGCTGTTGTGTGGTGCCCAACAACAGAAGTTGGCCCATATCTTAAGAAGCACATCAACAAACTGGAAAAGGTGCAAAGACATGCTACTAAGTGGCTCCCAGAACCGAAGGGCAAGAGCTACGAGGAGAGGTTAGAGGCATTAAATATGCCAAAACTAAAAAACTAAATAGACTAAAAGAAAGAGGTGATATGATCACTACATACAAAATAGTAACAGGAATTGATAAAATCGACAGGGAAGATTTCCTGAGACCTGCAACTTCAAGAACAGGGGGTCATAGATTGAAACTAGCTTAACACAGATGCTAAAGAAATATAAGAAAATTCACTTTCGCAAATAGAGTGGTAGACGGATGGAACAAGTTAGGTGAGAAGGTGGTGGAGGCCAAGACTGTCAGTAGTTTCAAAGCGTTATATGACAAAGAGTGCTGGGAAGACTGTCTCATCCTGTAACTACACTTAGGTAATTACACACACACACTATATATATATATATATATATATATATATATATATATATATATATATATATATATATATATATATATATATATATATATATATAATGTCGTACCTAGTAGCCAGAACGCACTTTTCAGCCTACTATGCAAGGCCCGATTTGATTTGCCTAATAAGCCAAGTTTTCATGAATTAATATATTTTCTCTATTTTTTTTCTTATGAAATGACAAAGCTATCCATTTCATTATGTAGGAGGTCAATTCCTTTTTTATTGGAGTTAAAATTAATATAGATATATGACCGAACCTAACCAACCCTACCTAACCTATCTCTATAGGTTAGGTTAGGTAGCTGAAAATGTTAGGTTAGGTAGTCGAAAAAACATTAATTCATGAAAACTTGGCTTATTAGGCAAATCGGGCCTTGCATAGTAGGCTGAGATGTGCGTTCTGGCTACTAGGTACGACACATTATATATATATTTATATATATTTATTTATATATATATATATATATATATATATATATATATATATATTTATATATATTTATTTATATATATATATATTATATATATATATATATATATATATATATATATATATATATATATATATATATATATATATATATATATATATATATATATATATATATATGTCGTACCTAGTAGCCAGAACTCACTTCTCAGCCTACTATGCAAGGCCCGATTTGCCTAATAAGCCAAGTTTTCATGAATTAATGTTTTTTCGTCTACCTAACCTACCTAACCTAACCTAACCTAGCTTTTTTTGGCTACCTAACCTAACCTTACCTATATATATAGGTTAGGTTAGGTTAGGTAGGGTTGGTTAGGTTCAGTCATATATCTACGTTAATTTTAACTCCAATAAAAAAAAATTGACCTCATACATAGTGAAAAGGGTAGCTTTATCATTTCATAAGAAAAAAATTATAGTAAATATATTAATTCAGGAAAACTTGGCTTATTAGGCAAATCGGGCCTTGAATAGTAGGCTGAGAAGTGAGTTCTGGCTACTAGGTACGACATATATATATATATATATATATATATATATATATATATATATATATATGTCGTACCTAGTAGCCAGAACGCACTTCTCAGCCTACTATGCAAGGCCCGATTTGCCTAATAAGCCAAGTTTTCATGAATTAATTGTTTTTCGACTACCTAACCTAACCTAACATTTTTGGCTACCTAACCTAACCTAACCTAACCTAACCTATAAAGATAGGTTAGGTTAGGTTAGGTAGGGTTGGTTAGGTTCGGTCATATATCTACGTTAATTTTAACTCCAATAAAAAAAAATTGACCTCATACATAATGAAATGGGTATCTATCATTTCATAAGAAAAAAATTAGAGAAAATATATTAATCCAGGAAAACTTGGCTGATTAGGCAAATCGGGCCTTGCATAGTAGGCTGAGAAGTGCGTTCTGGCTACTAGGTACGACAAATATATATATATATATATATATATATATATATATATATATATATATATATATATATATATATATATATATATATATATATATATCGGACAATTAGTAAAAAAAAAAAAAAAAAAAAAAATTAAATTATTTTACCATGTACCTAGATCCACCAGGCCTGTTTGGTGCCTGTTTCAGTACTTCAGACATCTGGAAGGTCACATCCTCCTCCTCAACTTGTGGATGTGCGTTGATAGATGATTCTGTAAAATTAAGTTATTTATATAATAATAAATTCAGTATAACAATAATATTCTGTAAAATTAAAAGTAATTTATACATCAATCAGATAAAACTCTCCAGAGATGGTGATACACAACATATAAAGGACAAGTTTCAGAACAAAATATGCATTTAGGAATAAGGTTTTGTACATGTAGGTAGCACATGAGAAAATAAGTGGAAGGTGATCAAGTTTATATTAACATGTTAATGGCTTTGTTAAGGCTTTGCAAGAATGAAAAAATATTAATAATATAATATCACCTACCAATTAATTGTACATCATTTATAAGTCAATTATTTGCATTATTATTATTCAATACTAATGATATAAAAATGCATTTTGTAATCTACTATTTATGCAAGTATTAAGCACAGGATCATGAAATAAACTGCAAAATACTGTAATGGATAAACCAATTAAGTTTACATTTTCCTATAGCTAAGTCAGTCAGTTCTATTAGCAGCAGAGAACAATTATGCCCAACCTCTATTAAATGAAACAATCTTAAGAGCAAGTGATAGAAATATAATCATTTATGCTTGGGAAAATATTATGGAATGGTTCCAAATATGAAAAATATTAAGTTTTTTGGTTAAAATTTTTTAACTTAAAATTTAAATTTTTAAGTGAATTTTAAACTTTAAAAAAATTATTTAATTTTTTGGTTACTTACTTAAAATAACATTATATAGTTCTTGTTTTTGTAGAAATGCCAATTTCTTCTTTTGCCCTTCCAGACTGTATAGTGACCACAGGCCGTTTGTTCATATCTTCATTATTCTTCGAACCGTGGTTGCACAATCAGACCCACGTACACTGGTTAAAAGCATCACCTAAAAGCAACAACAAAAATGTAGTACACTGACGAATTTTGAACAAATAAATAAATAAATATATATATATATATATATATACACATATACACACACACATATATATATATATATATATATATATATGCCATATACAGTACATATATATGCTATGTTGTATGCTACAACTTGGCTGATAATAAAGCCATTCACAACTGCAGGCCTAATAAAAAAAGGAGGTGGCATAGCAATATCTTACAAAGATACCTTCATCTGCAATAGTGTCATTAGTAATAGAGACGACTATTGTGAATATACCTTTGCCAAGTTCTCCAGTAAATCCCTTAAATCCTCCTTGAACAAGAGGGTTTTTACTTGATCGAACCATATTCTTAACCTGCTGCAGGTAATTTTCAAATGGAAATGCTGAACATCTGTCCAAACTACCAAACTCTTTGGCATCAGAGGATATGAGTGTTAGGCAGTGTACATTGTACACTAAAAAATCCTTACCATACAGCTCACGAGCCTTTAACACAAAGTACAGCAAAAGATCATGTGCATATTGGCTGTAATTTAACTGAATCAATTTAGGTGATACAAGAATAGAAATGGCTACACTCAAGAGTCAGGAAATGGTCATACAATTCTTTGGGTAAGATTCCCTTCAGTACAATCTTACCGGTGTAGAGAAGGAGTTGCCTGTATTCAGTCGCTTTCCATCTATCAACCTCTGAAAGACTTCGAGGTTTACCTGTTCTTTTAGGCGTCGCTTTTTAGCCCGTGACATACGCTGCCATCTTGTGTGGTATTCTCTTCTTCTTTCTATAATGTGTGCATACATTCTGAAGGAAAAAGGCCAAGTGTTACATTACCAATTACTATTACAAGATTATTAGTAAAGTATTGTACTGCAAAAAGCAAATAAAATGGGGTAAACTAAACTTTCAAAACAAATAATAATTAAAACAGGTAAATTAGTAAAATAACAAAGGCTTAAGCAGACATGACTCTGCTTAAGCCATGTAAAGCAGACAGATAAGATGGCAATATATAAGGGGAAAAAATTAAAAAGCTAGGATATAAAACTAATTGAGATCAAAAGCATAAATTACTAAAGTAGGGGAAAAAATAACAAATGACTTCATAAAAAAATTATCCAATTGCCAACAGCAACTTGGTAGTACGAGTCTAATTCTAAGAAACAAAAAAAATTTAAATGCTGTTATCTGCAATGAAACAATACATACTATTGCACATACCGAAACATTGATGAATGTAAAAAATAGAGAACTATTTGCTGAATGTCCCATAAATGGATTTAAACTATTTTACACAAAGAGGGGGGAGAAGCCATGTATGTTAGGGAATATTTGAAATGTAGTCTCGAAAAGTACACAACTGTGATAGTAAAATTAGGTCACATGGAGGAGTGGGTCTGTATACTATGGAAGACCTTGTATGCTCGGAGCTCCTTAACATTACAAATGAGGTGGTAGAGGTATTGGGATTAAAAATAGAGAAAATAAATTTAGTGATTATTCTAATATACAAACCGCCAGATGCAACGGCCGAGGAATTCACAGAACAGATAAACAAAATGGAGAACTCGATACCTCATATTATCTTCCTAGATGACTTCAACTTGCCTAGTCTAAGATGGAGAATAGCAAACAATAATATTATACCAGGAAATTTATCGAGACCTAACCACTCAGCTTCCTGGCAATACGTTAGTAATGAATAAATATGATATATTTACTCATTATAATGTTGGTGCTGAATGTACAACACGAAAAAACATAATTTTAATCTGAAAAAGTATCTTTTTATAAAGAAATTAGACGAAAATAAAGAGCTGGTGACGCCAAATCAAGTCGACGATCCAAGCGTCGGTTAGGTTAAGTTAGGTCAACCTAACCTAACATATCATATTTATTCATTACTAACGTATTGCCAGGAAGCTTTGTGAAGCTTGTGTAGCTTGTGGTAGCTTGTGGTAATTAGACGGACCCTCATTTTAACAGAAACTTGGCTAAGTAAAGACTATACCCAACTCTACAACTTAGCTGGTTATAAAGGCATTCATAATTGCAGGCCTAGTAAAAAAGGAGGTGTTATACCAAAACAGATGCAGAACTAGGAAACAGGATTTCTTCAACAGAAATTTTGAAATTGTTCACAATTTTTGTTACACCAAAGTTGGAGTATGCAGCAGTTGTATGGTGCCCATATCTTAGAAAGCATATCAACAAACTGGAAACGGTGCAGAGACATGCCACTAAGTGGCATTAACTAAATGCCATTAAATATGCCAAATATACTACATAAATATACATTCTACACATGCACAATAATTGTTCTGGGTCCAATGTCCTGGGACCTCTGATATTCATAATATATATATGCGAACAAGCCTGAATGGTCCCCAGGACAATATGCAACTGAAAACTCACACCCCAGAAGTGACTCGAACCCATACTCCCAGAAGCAACGCAACTGGTATGTACAAGACGCCTTAATCCACTTGACCATCACGACCGGACATAATGAGGTGATAGCCTAAGCTATTTAAACCACCCCACCGCCGGCACTCGGATAGTAATCTTGGGCATAGCATTTTACCAAATCACCTCATTCTTTGGGGCACACGTGAGGAACACAAATGCGAACAAGCGTGAATGGTCCCCAGGACAATATGCAACTGAAAACTCACACCCCAGAAGTGACTCGAACCCATACTCCCAGAAGCAACGCAACTGGTATGTACAAGACGCCTTAATCCACTTGACCATCACGACCGGACATAATGAGGTGATAGCCTAAGCTATTTGAACCACCCCACCCCCGGCACTCGGATAGTAATCTTGGGCATAGCATTTTACCAAATCACCTCATTCTTTGGGGCACACGTGAGGAACACAAATGCGAACAAGCCTGAATGGTCCCCAGGACAATATGCAACTGAAAGCAACTGAATAATATATATATATATATATATATATATATATATATATATATATATATATATATATATATATATATATATATATATATATATATATATATATATATATATATATATATATATATATATATATGGCCATCAACACACCTCCAGCTAGGGCCACCAACACACCTCCAGGGCCACCAACACACCTCCAGGGCCACCAACACACCTCCAGGGCCATCAACACACCTCCAGGGCCACCAACACACCTCCAGGGCCACCAACACACCTCCAGGGCCACCAACACACCTCCAGGGCCATCAACACACCTCCAGGGCCACCAACACACCTCCAGGGCCACCAACACACCTCCAGGGCCACCAACACACCTCCAGGGCCACCAACACACCTCCAGAGCCATCAACACGCCTCCAGGGCCATCAACACAACACCACCATCAACACACCTCCAGCCAGGGCCACCAACACACCTCCAGGGCCACCAACACACCTCCAGGGCCACCAACACACCTCCAGGGCCACCAACACACCTCCAGGGCCATCAACACACCTCCAGGGCCACCAACACACCTCCAGGGCCATCAACACACCTCCAGGGCCACCAACACACCTCCAGCGCCATCAACACACCTCCAGGGCCACCAACACACCTCCAGGGCCATCAACACACCTCCAGGGCCATCAACATGCCTCCAGGGCCATCAACACAACACCACCATCAACACACCTCCAGCCAGGGCCTCCAACACACCTCCAGGGCCACCAACACACCTCCAGGGCCACCAACACACCTCCAGGGCCACCAACACACCTCCAGGGCCACCAACACACCTCCAGGGCCATCAACACACCTCCAGGGCCACCAACACACCTCCAGGGCCATCAACACACCTCCAGGGCCATCAACACGCCTCCAGGGCCATCAACACACCTCCAGGGCCACCAACACACCTCCAGGGCCATCAACACACCTCCAGGGCCATCAACACAACACCACCATCAACACACCTCCAGCCAGGGCCACCAACACACCTCCAGGGCCACCAACACACCTCCAGGGCCACCAACACACCTCCAGGGCCATCAACACACCTCCAGGGCCACCAACACACCTCCAGGGCCATCAACACACCTCCAGGGCCATCAACACGCCTCCAGGGCCATCAACACAACACCACCACCAACACACCTCCAGCCAGGGCCATCAACACAACACCACCATCAACACACCATCCAGCCTACCACCACAAGCTTATATATATACTACACATGTCTAAGAGCAAATAAAAGAAAACAGTTACCTTAACTATTGAAGATGCAGCAGGAGTTTGTGGATAAGCCAGCAGCCGTCCCTCTCCACACGGTTTTAAAATGGCGGCGACTACCACAACATGCAACGAGCCTAAAGAATGTCCAGCGCTAGCATTATCTAAACGCTATTATATATTATCAAGCAATACGGAAATCTAAAATAAAAAAAATGATACAAATAATTGTATTAAATATTTATTTGCAATTACAATACCTCGGGAATATATTTTTGCGTTAGCAAAACATATTAAGTTCGTATTTAGTTTAACTCATTTAAATTCATTACAAATAATAACCTGATTTTACCTGATGGCCACTAACATTAATGTTTTATATTGATACATTTCATACCCTTATTATTTCAATTTCTTTCTTTATTATGCACCCCATACCCATCCCGTGGGCGGTGGTGTAAAGGATTACAGAGGCACATAATGGGTTCAGGAACTGAACTCTCTAGTTTGTTTAGCTAAGCAAATAACAATTTTTGACGCTAGTTACAAAATTATTGATGTTATATATACATGTACACACTCTCATACATACATGTACATATATATATATATATATATATATGTATACATATATACATACACATACATATTTATAATCACCCACACAAATACACACATCAATAATCTCTGTGTCACTTATTTTATACATGTTCTTGTAGAACATTCTATTGCGAACACATTGGGCGCTGCCCAATAAACTCGCCCCTCGGGGCAAAATTATTTTTTTTTTTTAATCTTGGTGGAACATAAAATGGCCGCCTGTGTTTATGCTGTCGTCAGATGGCGCTGTGACGTCACAGATGAGGGAAGCACGTACTGCGCATTAATGCCTCGATCCCTCGTTGTTTATTTATTTATATATATACAAGAACGTACATTGGGGGTTAAGAGACAACATATAGAGCTTAAGTTAGAATTATAATCTTGTTAAACCACTAGCTTGCATATAGCGTTTCGGGCAAGTCCTTAAACTAATCTTTGAGCAAATTCTTAAACAAAGTTTTAAAGAAATAATTAAATGTAAAATTGATAAAAAGTGTTTAACAGGTACATTACAGCTTTACTTTACAAGTACAGATGATTTTAAGTAGGATAATTACAGTAAAATTGTCAAAAAATTGTTTACAGGTACGATGCAAGAATTTTCGACACAAAAGCAGATCAGAACAATACACAATAGTAACAATACACAATAATGAACAAGGAATCCTAAGTACAATTAGGAAAACATCTCAGGGTTATACATTGGATTACTGAAGCACAATATGAGGATCATTACAAATAGTAATGCAGTAGAATATGCACTCATATTCTATTATTAAGTTAATATTAAGTTCCTTCCTCATGTTAAGTATCTTTGTGGTACTAGGGACATCCAAGGATTATCTTCAAGGCTTCGTTCTGCAAGTTTTCAAGCCCTTTAAGCTTTCTTTCAGTCATCAATGCAAGCAGAGATGCAACATAATCCACTAAAGATCTGATGTATGCAAGGTACATCATTTTGACAATTGTGACATTGGCACCATAGCCTGAGTGATAACCTGCAACATCTCCAAGAGGGCTTATGGAGCCTCTCATTATACTGACGACAGAGTCTGAATACAACAGAACAATACAAGACCAAGGTATTTGAATCTGTTAACATAGTCAAGCTGGGAGCCATCATACAGTTGCATCTTGCGAACAGCTCCTCCCTGCCTGGGTGGACACTCGTTTAGTATCTTTGTTTCCTCTGCTGAGATATGACTAAACTAATTTTTGTCAAGGGCAGAGTAAATTATATCAAGGAGACTAATAATTGCATCGTTGGTACTCTTTTGAGAGCGGAAGCCTAACTGACAGGGGCTAAGAATGTCGAATTTTACGAGATAGGAGTAGAGCTGTTTGTAGATAATTTTTTCAAATATTTTTGATAGTATGGGTAGGTTCGATATTGGTCTGTAGTTGTTTATGTCTGACGGATTACCTCCTTTATGAACTGGCGTTACTCTTGCGTTTTTAAGGATATCAGGGAAGGTATGACACTCAAGGGATTTGTTGAACAGCAGAGCTATAGGTGGTGCAAGGGCATGGGAGGCGCTCTTGTATACAATGGATGGGATTTCACTGATGTTCCCAGCTTTGGTTTTTAGTGAGTGTATGATGGACACAACATCTGACGGGCTGACTGGTGAGAGGAGAAGAGAGTTTGGATAGCTGCCTGAGAGATATGTGTTGATATGTGTCTGAGTCTGTGGGATTTTACTTGCAAGGTTAGCACCAATCGATGAAAAGAAGCTATTAAATTCATTCGCCATTTCTAAGTCAGGTGACAGTGTAAGGCCATCCTTAGAGTGTTATCTGGTTGTGGGAGTGTTGTTTAGTTCCCAGGATGTTAGAGATGGTATTCCATGTGCTTTTCATGTTGCCTTTTGCTTCTTTGAATCTAGTCTCATAGTATGAAAGTTTTGCTTTTCTTATGACACTAGTAAGCACTGATGAGTACCTTTTAACTACTTCCATTGGAATTAGGCCACTCCTAAATTTCTTTTCGTATTCATGTTTTTTGTTGATTGATTTAATTATGCCACTTGTGAGCCACGGGTTATTTTTTCTTTTATCAGTTACTTGTTTGGTAAGGAGGGGACAGTGAGTGTTGTAGAGGCTTAGAGTTTTGGAGAGAAAGAGGTTAGTTGATGAGTTTATATCCTGTGAATTATTAAATTCAGATTCCCAGTTAATATTGTGAAGTGCATTAGAGAGATTGCCTAAAGCTGATTCACTATGTAGCCTGAATGAAAGTTTTTTGGTTTCTGGTGGTGATGTGTCAATGTTTGCTATGAGGAAAGTAGGATAGTGGTCAGTTGTTCTGTCATAAATTACCCCAGATGTAAGGGGAGCTGTTATATTAGTCCAAAGGTGATCCAGGGTAGTGGCAGACGTTTGAGTGACTCGGGTGGGCTTGGTGATTGTGGGGATTAGCATACAGGAGTGCATGCTGTTACGGAAATAGTCAACTTGAGGGTTGTTTTCAACATTCAATAAAGAAATTCTGGAGGGCTTCTGTGCAAGGGTTAGGATGAGCTAGCCTAAGCATTTTTATACCAATTTGACAGTTATTTTCAGTAACACGATAAACAACGCTCGGAATATTAAGTTCCTTTCTCATATTAAGTATCTTTGTGGTACGAAGGCACCCAAGGATTATCCTCACGGCTTCGTTCTGCAATTTTTCAAGCCCTCCAAGCTTTCTTTCAGGATGCCTTAAAGTTAGTTTAGTTCATTTATTATGCACCCCATACCCATCTTGTGGGCGGTAGTGGAAAGGGTTACAGAGGCACATAATGGGCTCAGGGACTGAACCCCACAATTCATTTAGCTAAGCAAGTTACAATCTTGATGAGCTAGTTACAAAATTCAGTATAAGTCGTCACATCAACAATGGGTTCGAGATCGATCACAAGTACAGTTTCTAAATTAAGCAACTGACATATGTGGAGAGCTAGTGTCACAATTGATATGTTTGTCCTGCACACCGCCCCCCATCCAGTGGGCAGCGGTGGATAGGTTACAATCGCTTTGTTACTACTTACAGTTAGCAAACTGGGAATATTTGGCTAAAATTTCTTATACCAGATCATTTTGAATGAAATATTGACACATCGTTGGTACATTGGTTATAGAATTGTCTCTGAATTCACTATCACATAGTGACGGAGGGTGTGCGAATAATTTTGTTGACAGTTAACATTTGGTCAGGTCTACATCAGCAGATAATGAGAATTCCCAGAAATACTTGTAACCTAGTCTAAGCCGAGCAGTAGTAACATCTAGAAGTCTGCTGATTTTATTGGATGAACCATAGATGTGTCGCTCCTCTTGCATAATAGTATTGAACGAAAGTTAATCTCCCCAAACACTTTCGCGTTTTGGGCAAGTTACCCCTCCACTCTCTCCATTTATTTTTGGACATTCCCTGGTAGTGTGCGGAAATACTGAAAAGTGTATACTCTTTTCAACTTTGTCACCTTAATTCTCGTCCTATGTCTTTCATTTTGGTATCAATGCGTTCGCAATAGAATTCCCAACAGAACTATGTGCATATAATGTCAAAGACAGCAGCGCGCTCCACCCGCCGACAAGATGAATGTAGGCCAAGGGTACCAGAAAAAGAAAGCTGAGCCACCCTCAGGCAACTCTCATTACATTAGAGAGCGTGATAATACTGAAAAGTGTATACCCTTTTCAACTTTGTTACCTCAATTCTCATCCTAGGTTTTTCAATTTAGCATC
Organism: Procambarus clarkii; assembly: GCF_040958095.1. Lineage (NCBI taxonomy): Eukaryota > Metazoa > Arthropoda > Malacostraca > Decapoda > Cambaridae > Procambarus > Procambarus clarkii. Next base: position 20,795,653 of record NC_091184.1, on the reverse strand, counting down.
AATGTGTTCGCAATAGAATTCTCCTCAGCACTAAAGGCATATAAACTCCAAAAGCCCGGCTTACCATCCGCAACAAACAGAGAAAGCGAGAGCGTGTTACCAGGGAGCGCACAAGAGCGATAAAATGTATACACTCTTTTCATTCTGGTCACCTCAATTGTCATCCTAGGTCTTTCATTTTGGTATCAATGTGTTCGCAATAGAATTTCCAACCGGAATATATGCATGAAATGTCAAAAACAGCAGCGTGCTCCACCCGCTGACGTGATGAAAGCACGGCGGACCATCCACACAAAACAGAGAAAGTGAGAGATAGTAACCCGGGAGCACTCTAGTGCAATGTAATGTCAACACTCTTTTCACTTTGGTTACCTCAATTCTTGTCATATGTCTTTCATTTTGGTATCAATGTGTTCACAATTGTATCTGCTGGCATTTTACGCTTTGCTTGGATCTGAAGGGTTTTAGGCTCACCACGATGCAATCTGATAGTACCACACGTGTATATACCTATCTTCAAGCAGCAATTCACTCATTCAAACCGACTTATAATAGTTATCCATATATAAATGGTAATCTTTGTTCTACCTGTTAACCTGTCATATGAAGAAAGATTGTCAAAGCTTATATTACATTCTCTAGAAAAGCAAAGAATTAGGAGTGACATATGGTAGAGGTGCACAATGGGATGAATGGACATAACAAAGGGGACATTAATGGGGTATTAAAAGTAGCAACACAAGACAGAACTCGAAACAAAGTGTAAAAATTGGAAAAATTTAGATTTAGAAAAGAACTGCATGGGTAAATACACTGGGTTTGTACCTTAAGGTTCATGTATGCAATATTACAGAGTTCCAATTAACTCCCATGCATGCTGTTAATTTATGTTATGTTCATGTTTTTTATGTTAAAATGTTTTTGTTGATTTGTTTGTATATTTTCATAAGTAAAGCATGCTTACCGTCTTATTCCAAGTTTTATGATAACTTTACAAGGTTTAAAACATAAAGTTCAATATATATTCTGGTTTTCACACAGGAATTATACGTTAATATAACATCATAATAACGTAATGATGTCGTGTAAATAACGTTATACTGACGTCATATAAATGTTATATTTAAGTTATAAGAACGTAAACTGGATAGCTTTACAGAAAGTAAACAAAAAAAACTAAATGTTGACTGAAAATTATTTATTCTTAAATATAAAGCATGAAAACATTATAATTCCATAGCATTTACTATTATTTTTAAATTTTTACATAAATCTTAAAAAACTGTGTCTCAAGAATAAATGTTTTTAGTTATATCCTTTGGTTTTAAGAACATCAGATATACGTATTTATGTCAAAAGTTACAGTATTACCTTTGTGGAACCATTTAAAAACGTCCACAAACGTTCTGTGTTTGCTGGGTACTGCTGTTAGCTTCCTCAACTGTATGAATTCCTGCTTCCTCATACCCTTAATCACTAGACCTACTAGAATCACTGATAGCACTGCCACGACTCTAGATCACATCTGGACAAATATAACCTCTCTGCTTACTTCAGGTATAATCACCGATAGCACTACAGACCATTACCCCACATTTCTCTTAACTAACATTAGCAAACCACCTCTTGAGTCAAGAGAGATACGTTTTAGACTACACAATGAAACTGCTATAGACAATTTTATAACGGCTACTGATAATGTCAACTGGGAGTCCGAGTTAGGTAACATAGAGGACATCAACCTAGCAGTGCAATCTTTTCTTCAAAAAACTCTTAGCCTTTATAATACCCACTGTCCTATGCTTACAAAACAAGTCACAACCAAAAGGCTTAACAATCCCTGGCTTACAAAGGGAATACTTAAATCTATTAATAAAAAACATGACCTTGAGAAAAAGTATAGGTTAGGGATTGTCTCCAAAGAATTCTCAAAGAATTACTCATTATTGCTATCTAAGATAATTAGACGAGCCAAAACTAAATACTACGAAGATAAATTTACCCAAATAAAGAGCAACATTAAACAAACATGGAGAACAATTTCACAAATATTGGGATCAAAGAAGTCTTTAAATAACAAACCGACTCTCCTGTCTAATAACGATGGTCAGCTTTCAGCCTCTGATTCTCCTATTGAGTTCAATAGGTTCTTCTCTTCCATTGGTTCATCCCTTGCTAATGATATTCCATCTTCCAGTACTGACATTAAGGACTATCTTACAGGGAACTATCCCCAGTCTCTGTACCTAAAGCCTATTAATTCCATTGACGTCAATGAGATAATCCTTTCCCTTAAAACCAAGTCTGGTGCCCTTGAGGAGATACCAACTTTAATCAACAAAAAAGCCTCCAGATCTTTAGCCCCTGCTATTGCTCTGCTCTTCAACAAGTCACTTGAACTCCAAACCTTTCCAGATATTCTAAAAAAGCGAGAGTAACGCCTGTCCACAAATGTGGTGATCTCACAGATGTTAACAACTACAGACCTATATCAATCCTGCCTAACTTGTCAAAAAATTTTGAAAAACTAATCTATAAGCAGCTTTACTCATATCTAGCCAAACTCAATATACTTAGCCCTTGCCAATATGGCTTCAGGCCCAAAAAAAGCACTAACGATGCACTTATTAGTATGCTTAACTCGATTCATACAGCTCTTGATAAAAATGAGTTAACTGTTGGGTTATTTGTGGACCTGCGTAAAGCTTTCGATACTGTCAACCACCAAAACCTTCTTCTTAAATTACATCATTATGGTGTCAGAGGACACTCCCTACAATACCTCAAATCCTACCTTACTGACAGGCTCCAATGTGTTTCTGTGAATAATACAATTTCTCCCACCCTACCCATCAACATTGGTGTTCCCCTGGGCAGCATACTTGGCCCTCTCCTCTTTCTCATCTACATTAATGACCTTCCAAATGCCTCAAAACACCTCAAACCAATCCTATTTGCTGACGACACAACCTTCATTTACTCCAGTCCTGATCCCCTTGCTCTAAATGCCACAGTAAATACTGAGCTAAATAAAGTCCATCTGTGGCTAACTGCCAACAAACTCACCCTTAACATTGACAAAACTTTCTATATTCTGTTTGGCAATAAATCCTCTAATCAAATAAATCTCAAAATAAACAATACCCAAATTTGTAACAAATTAGATGGCAAATTCCTTGGCATTCTCATTGACCACAAGCTGAATTTCCAGGGACACATTCTAAACATATCAAAAAAAGTTTCAAAAACTGTGAGCATTCTTTCTAAGATCAGATATTATGTACCACGCCCTGCCCTGGTGACTCTCTATTACTCCCTTATCTATCCATATCTCAACTATGGTATTTGTGCTTGGGGCTCTACTACCCAAAATCACTTACGTCCTCTAATTACTCAACACAAAGCTGCTATTAGGACAATATCCAATTCTGGCCCCAGACATCACTCGGTACCCCTATTCAAATCCCTGAATATTAGACATTAAGTCACTGCACATTCTCTCATGTGTACTATACATATACAAAACGCTAAATTGTAATGCCAATCCTGATCTCAAAAGCTTCATAGAAGGTTGTAACAGAACCCATGAGCACCACACCAGAAATAAATACAGTTTTGATATTCGTAGAGTATGACTTAATCAAACCAGAAATGCTCTACAAATCAAGGGGCCCAGAATGTGGAATGACTTTCCCAACCATGTTAAAGACAGTACCTCTCTCAACCAGTTTAAGTTAAAAACGAAGCTATACCTAATAAATTCCCTGTAACCTACCTTACCTCTCTATTGTCAACCCATGTATGTTTTTTTTTTTTTTTTTTTTTGTTTTTCAAATCAACGCTGTTTTAATGTAATTTTCTGTAATAATTTGTAATTGTATTTGTGCTGTTTTTTCAACAATGTTCCCCCCTCTTTTACCTCTATTTTTATTTGTACTCAACGCATTTTTTTCTTTTTACCCATTAGTTTTAAGCTTTAGTCAGTAGTGTTTTTTCCTGCCCGAAACGCTTTGCGTAATAGTGGCTTTAGGCATTGTATGTACTAGCTCTTATCTATAAAGCCAACAAACTTTGTAAAATCTCTTTATGTATGTACCTTTGCCTATATAAAAATTATTATTATTATTATTATTAATTAGAGGATAGGACACCCAACAAGACAAAGGCCACCCCCAGGGGTGCACTGTAGATATACACCCCAGCAAACATTTTCATGTTTTTAAAACATCCTAAAAACGACATTTCATTGTTTTCAGCACGTTTATAATTACGTTTAGAAAAGGTTTTTTGAGAACTTTTATATACAACCTTAGAACGTAAATAATTAACATTTCTAAAAACTTTTTTATAATCTTTTAATTACCTACATTAAAACGTTTAGGGTAAATTAGGGTATAATAATTTTTTAATTCATATCTGAAATAGAAAGGGAGAGAAAGAAAGAAGACATATCTGAGAAAGAAATGGACATCCTATATATGTATGTGCAAATTACAAATAAATAGGGTACAAAAAGAGAATTAAAATATTATATTTATTTAATTAAGAATGAGTAATACAACAAAATATATGTAATAGCTCGAAATATATAGACTATATCTATAACAGAATATAAAAGTAAAAATTTAAAAATCTATAAAAATCTATATATGCAATATGTGAACACAATAGATTTTGTGATCAAGCAGCCTGTGATTCATGTCATGCTGAGATCAGTCTGACGTTACAAGCAGTTATTGTTACTTAAAACAAAAACAAGTAAAATTTTCCGAGTATACATATAACACTATAGTTTTTCTATGACTAATAATAAAAATCTATTAATCAAAAGTTTAGGACTAATTAACTAAAAATAAAAATCTACAAGTGAATGTAAACAGTCAAGTATAATATTCATGTAGAAAGAGAAAGAAAAAGAGAGAGAGAAGGAAAGAAAGAGAAAGAAAGAAAGGGAGAAAGAGAGAGAGAAAGAAAAGAAAAAAGTCATGTATAATATTCATATTAGCACCATGCAATATAACTTAGATTAAGTAAAAATCTCAGACATTTTTAAATCAAATGAAATATGAGAGCCAGAGAGAGAGCGAGAGCCAGAGAGAGAGCGTGACCCAGAGCCAGAGAGAGAGCGTGAGCCAGAGCCAGAGAGAGAGAGAGAGAGAGCCAGAGCCAGAGAGAGAGAGAGAGAGCCAGAGAGAAAGAGAGAGCCAGAGAGAAAGAGAGAGCCAGAGAGAGAGACAGAGAGCCAGAGCCAGAGAGAGAGAGAGCCAGAGCCAGAGCCAGAGAGAGAGAGAGCCAGAGAGAGAGTGAGTCAGAGCTAGAGAGAGAGTCAGAGCCAGAGAGAGAGAGCCAGAGCCAGAGAGAGCCAGAGAGAGAGAGCATGAGAGAGCCAGAGAGAGAGAGAGAGCCAGAGAGCCAGAGAGCGAGAGCCAGAGAGAGCGAGAGCCAGAGAGAGCGAGAGCCAGAGAGAGCGAGAGAGCCAGAGAAAGAGAGAAAGAGAGGGGGAGAGAGAGAGAGAGAGAGAGAAGGCCAGAGCCAGAGAGAGAGAGCCAGAGCCCGAGAGAGAGAGAGAGAGCCAGAGAGAAAGAGAGAGCCAGAGAGAAAGATAGAGCCAGAGAGAGAGAGAGCCAGAGAGAGAGAGAGCCAGAGAGAGAGAGAGCCAGAGAGAGAGAGAGCCAGAGAGAGAGAGAGAGCCAGAGAGAGAGAGAGAGCCAGAGCCAGAGAGAGAGCCAGAACCAGAGAGAGAGAGAGAGAGCCAGAGAGAGAGAGCGTGAGCCAGAGCCAGAGAGAGAGTGAGTCAGAGCTAGAGAGAGAGTCAGAGCCAGAGAGAGAGAGCCAGAGAGCGAGAGCCAGAGAGAGCGAGAGCCAGAGAGAGCGAGAGCCAGAGAGAGCGAGAGAGCCAGAGAAAGAGAGAAAGAGAGGGGGAGAGAGAGTGAGAGAGAGCCAGAGCCAGAGAGAGAGAGCCAGAGCCAGAGAGAGAGAGCCAGAGCCAGAGAGAGAGAGAGCCAGAGAGAAAGAGAGAGCCAGAGAGAGAGAGAGCCAGAGCCAGAGAGAGAGCCAGAGAGAGAGAGAGAGAGAGCCAGAGAGAGAGAGCAAGAGAGCCAGAGAGAGAGAGAGAGCAAGAGAGCCAGAGAGAGAGCAAGAGAGCCAGAGAGAGAGCAAGAGAGCCAGAGAGAGAGCAAGAGAGCCAGAGAGAGAGCAAGAGAGCCAGAGAGAGCAAGAGAGCAAGAGAGAGAGAGAGAGAGAGCCAGAGAGAGAGAGCAAGAGAGCCAGAGAGAGAGCAAGAAAGAGAAAGAAAGAGAAAGAAAGAGAGAGAGAGAGAGAGAGAGAGAGAGAGAGAGAGAGAGAGAGAGAGAGAGAGAGAGAGAGAGAGAGAGAGAGAGAGAGAGAGAGAGAGAGAGAGAGAAAGAGAGAGAGAGAGAGAGAGAGAGAGAGAGAGAGAGAGAGAGAGAGAGAGAGAGAGAGAGAGAGAGAGAGAGAGAGAGAGAGAGAGAGAGAGAGAGAGAGAGAGAGAGAGAGAGAGAGAGAGAGAGAGAGAGAGAAAGAGAGAGACAGACAGACAGAGACAGAAAGACACACACACAACAAAAGAGGAGACAGAACAAAATTAAGACAAGGAGAGAGAAGACAGAACAGAAACAACAGAGAGAGGAGAGAAATGAGAAATCATTGAAGAGAAGGGGAAGAGAAACACAAGATAAGAAAAAGATACAAGAAAAATATACAAAATAAAAATGACATAAATGAATACCACAAATATAAAAAGTAAAGGAAGAGAGAAGCTAGAAGAGACAGGAAACGAGAGGTGTTAGAAGAGAGGAGGAAAGGAGAGATTAAAAGTCAAGAAAAACAGGAGAGAAACGTAAAAGAAATAAAAAAAAGGGACATTTGTGAGGAGAGGAAATAAAGAGACCAGAGAAGACCATATATCAAGAGTGTGAGGATAAAGACTTATATATTTTCTTAGTAGACATCCTCTGGCTCTTGTTGCCCCTCTTGTATACGAATTGTACTTGCAAGCTTTCCCTGAAAAGATATTAACAAAATTAATATTTAATTATTTATTTATATAAATTACACACACACAAACTTTAAATATTATATATATATATATATATATATATATATATATATATATATATATATATATATATATATATATATATATATATATATATATATATATATATATATATATATATATATATATATAATTTCGTAAACCTCACCCTGTAAACATTCATGTTTCTACATGTTAAACAAGCTACGAGGATGAGGGAAGGGGATGTTCCCTCCATGCTGGATATTATATTTACCAGGAAAGAGAAAGATATATTTATCATTCAGTACCTCCCTCCTTTGGTACCTCCCTTTTCCTCCTTTCAGTACCTCCCTCCTTTTACCCAAGTGACATTGTCACTTGGGTAAAAGTGACCATGTCTTTTTGGGAATAAAGTATGCAATGCATTATAATCTGGAAGAAAATGAGCTTGAAGCAGTTGAAAAACCTGACTTGTGGAGAGGTCATTATGGGGAACTCAGATATTTCCTTAAGGAATTTGACAAACACTTGCTGTTAGGACATGAAGTAAATGAGATGTATGTCAAGTTTTGTGAAATATATGATAATGGCACAACAAAATTTATACTAAAGCAGAGATGCAGAACTAGGAAAAAGAGAAAAATTGCCCAAACATACAAGCAATACAAAGATGCGAGAAACAACAATAGCAGTAAGGAGAGGGGCAGAACGACTATGACTTTCGGTCATATTCAACAACACAAATATACATACACATTATTGGAAAAAATTGGAATTGGAATATTGGAAAAAATAATTAAAACTAAATGGGTAGAACACCTGGAGAGAAATGATATAATTTCAGACAGACAGTATGGTTTTCGATTTGGAAGATCCTGTGTATCGAATTTACTCAGTTTCTATGATCGAGCAACAGATATATTACAGGAAAGAGATGGTTGGGTTGACTGCATCTATCTGGACCTAAAAAAGGCATTCGACAGAGTTCCACATAGAGAGGTTGTTCTGGAAACTGGAAAATATTGGAGGGGTGACAGGTAAGCTTCTAACATGGATGAAAAATTTTCTGACTGATAGAAAAATGAGGGCAGTAATCAGAGGCAATGTATCGGACTGGAGAAATGTCACAAGTGGAGTACCACAGGGTTCAGTTCTTGCACCAGTGATGTTTATTGTCTACATAAATGATCTACCAGTTGGTATACAGAATTACATGAACATGTTTGCTGATGATGCTAAGATAATAGGAAGGATAAGAAATTTAGATGATTGTCATGCCCTTCAAGAAAACCTGGATAAAATAAGTATATGGAGCACCACTTGGCAAATGGAATTTAATGTTAATAAATGCCATGTTATGGAATGTGGAACAGGAGAACATAGACCCCACACAACCTATACATTATGTGAGAAATCTTTAAAGAATTCTGATAAAGAAAGAGATCTAGGGGTGGTTCTAGATAGAAAACTATCACCTGAGAACCACATAAAGAATATTGTGCGAGGAGCCAATGCTACGCTTCCTAACTTTAGAATTGCGTTTAAATACATGGATGGTGATATACTAAAGAAATTGTTCATGACTTTTGTTACGCCAAAGCTAGAATATGCAGCTGTTGTGTGGTGCCCAACAACAGAAGTTGGCCCATATCTTAAGAAGCACATCAACAAACTGGAAAAGGTGCAAAGACATGCTACTAAGTGGCTCCCAGAACTGAAGGGCAAGAGCTACGAGGAGAGGTTAGAGGCATTAAATATGCCAAAACTAAAAGACAGAAGAAAGAGGTGATATGATCACTACATACAAAATAGTATCAGGAATTGATAAAATCGACAGCGAAGATTTCCTGAGACCTGGAACTTCAAGAACAGGAGGTCATAGATTGAAACTAGCTTAACACAGATGCTAAAGAAATATAAGAAAATTCACTTTCGCAAATAGCGTGGTAGACGGTTGGAACAAGTTAGGTGAGAAGGTGGTGGAGGCCAAGACTGTCAGTAGTTTCAAAGCGTTATATGACAAAGAGTGCTGGGAAGACGGTCTCATCCTGTAACTACACTTAGGTATTTACACACACACTATATATATATATATATATATATATATATATATATATATATATATATATATATGTCGTACCTAGTAGCCAGAACGCACTTCTAAGCCTATCATGCAAGGCCCGATTTGCCTAATAAACCAAGTTTTCCTGAATTAATATATTTTCTCAATTCTTTTTCTTATGAAATGATAAAGCTATCCATTTCACTATGTATGAGGTCAATTTTCTTTTATTGGAGTTAAAATTAACGTAGATATATGACCGAACCTAACCAACCCTACCTAACCTAACCTAACCTATCTTTATAGGTTAGGTTCGGTTAGGTAGCCA
>NC_091184.1:20758724-20783724 GCF_040958095.1 Procambarus clarkii | reverse complement strand
ATAAGTCAATTATTTGCATTATTATTATTCAATACTAATGATATAAAAATGCATTTTGTAATCTACTATTTATGCAAGTATTAAGCACAGGATCATGAAATAAACTGCACAATACTGTAATGGATAAACCAATTAAGTTTACATTTTCCTATAGCTAAGTCAGTCAGTTCTATTAGCAGCAGAGAACAATTATGCCCAACCTCTATTAAATGAAACAATCTTAAGAGCAAGTGATAGAAATATAATCATTTATGCTTGGGAAAATATTATGGAATGGTTCCAAATATGAAAAATATTAAGTTTTTTGGTTAAAATTTTTTAATTTTAAATTTAAATTTTTAAGTGAATTTTAAACTTTAAAAAAATTATTTAATTTTTTGGTTACTTACTTAAAATAACATTATATAGTTCTTGTTTTTGTAGAAATGCCAATTTCTTCTTTTGCCCTTCCAGACTGTATAGTGACCACAGGCCGTTTGTTCATATCTTCATTATTCTTCGAACCATGGTTGCACAATCAGACCCACGTACACTGGTTAAAAGCATCACCTAAAAGCAACAACAAAAATGTAGTACACTGACGAATTTTGAATATATATATATATATATATATATATATATATATATATATATATATATATATATATATATATATATATATATATATATATATATATATATATATATATATATATATATATGCGAACAAGCCTGAATGGTCCCCAGGACTATATGCGAATGAAAACTCACACCCCAGAAGTGACTCGAACCCATACTCCCAGAAGCAACGCAACTGGTAACTACAGGGCGCCTTAATCCGCTTGACCATCACGGCCGTCAAAAGGAAGTGATAGCCGAGGCTATTTGAGCCACTTCCCCGACGGCAACTCGGATGGTAATCTTGGGCATAGCATTTCACCAAATCACCTCATTCTTTGGGGCACACGTGAGGAACACAAATGCGAACAAGCCTGAATGGTCCCCAGGACTATATGCGAATGAAAACTCACACCCCAGAAGTGACTCGAACCCATACTCCCAGAAGCAACGCAACTGGTAACTACAGGGCGCCTTAATCCGCTTGACCATCACGGCCGTCAAAAGGAAGTGATAGCCGAGGCTATTTGAGCCACTTCCCCGACGGCAACTCGGATGGTAATCTTGGGCATAGCATTTCACCAAATCACCTCATTCTTTGGGGCACACGTGAGGAACACAAATGCGAACAAGCCTGAATGGTCCCCAGGACTATATGCGAATGAAAACTCACACCCCAGAAGTGACTCGAACCCATACTCCCAGAAGCAACGCAACTGGTAACTACAGGGCGCCTTAATCCGCTTGACCATCACGGCCGTCAAAAGGAAGTGATAGCCGAGGCTATTTGAGCCACTTCCCCGACGGCAACTCGGATGGTAATCTTGGGCATAGCATTTCACCAAATCACCTCATTCTTTGGGGCACACGTGAGGAACACAAATGCGAACAAGCCTGAATGGTCCCCAGGACTATATGCGAATGAAAACTCACACCCCAGAAGTGACTCGAACCCATACTCCCAGAAGCAACGCAACTGGTAACTACAGGGCGCCTTAATCCGCTTGACCATCACGGCCGTCAAAAGGAAGTGATAGCCGAGGCTATTTGAGCCACTTCCCCGACGGCAACTCGGATGGTAATCTTGGGCATAGCATTTCACCAAATCACCTCATTCTTTGGGGCACACGTGAGGAACACAAATGCGAACAAGCCTGAATGGTCCCCAGGACTATATGCGAATGAAAACTCACACCCCAGAAGTGACTCGAACCCATACTCCCAGAAGCAACGCAACTGGTAACTACAGGGCGCCTTAATCCGCTTGACCATCACGGCCGTCAAAAGGAAGTGATAGCCGAGGCTATTTGAGCCACTTCCCCGACGGCAACTCGGATGGTAATCTTGGGCATAGCATTTCACCAAATCACCTCATTCTTTGGGGCACACGTGAGGAACACAAATGCGAACAAGCCTGAATGGTCCCCAGGACTATATGCGAATGAAAACTCACACCCCAGAAGTGACTCGAACCCATACTCCCAGAAGCAACGCAACACACATGTTGTTTAAGATTCGCTACTCAGAACAATAAGTTCCAGTAGCACGGGCTATGGTGAGCCCGTAAGTGGAGGCTCTTTGGAACCATTATCTCCAAAGAGATAAGGCTTGTTCGCATTTGTGTTCCTCACGTGTGCCCCAAAGAATGAGGTGATTTGGTGAAATGCTATGCCCAAGATTACCATCCGAGTTGCCGTCGGGGAAGTGGCTCAAATAGCCTCGGCTATCACTTCCTTTTGACGGCCGTGATGGTCAAGCGGATTAAGGCGCCCTGTAGTTACCAGTTGCGTTGCTTCTGGGAGTATGGGTTCGAGTCACTTCTGGGGTGTGAGTTTTCATTCGCATATAGTCCTGGGGACCATTCAGGCTTGTTCGCATTTGTGTTCCTCACGTGTGCCCCAAAGAATGAGGTGATTTGGTGAAATGCTATGCCCAAGATTACCATCCGAGTTGCCGTCGGGGAAGTGGCTCAAATAGCCTCGGCTATCACTTCCTTTTGACGGCCGTGATGGTCAAGCGGATTAAGGCGCCCTGTAGTTACCAGTTGCGTTGCTTCTGGGAGTATGGGTTCGAGTCACTTCTGGGGTGTGAGTTTTCATTCGCATATAGTCCTGGGGACCATTCAGGCTTGTTCGCATTTGTGTTCCTCACGTGTGCCCCAAAGAATGAGGTGATTTGGTGAAATGCTATGCCCAAGATTACCATCCGAGTTGCCGTCGGGGAAGTGGCTCAAATAGCCTCGGCTATCACTTCCTTTTGACGGCCGTGATGGTCAAGCGGATTAAGGCGCCCTGTAGTTACCAGTTGCGTTGCTTCTGGGAGTATGGGTTCGAGTCACTTCTGGGGTGTGAGTTTTCATTCGCATATAGTCCTGGGGACCATTCAGGCTTGTTCGCATTTGTGTTCCTCACGTGTGCCCCAAAGAATGAGGTGATTTGGTGAAATGCTATGCCCAAGATTACCATCCGAGTTGCCGTCGGGGAAGTGGCTCAAATAGCCTCGGCTATCACTTCCTTTTGACGGCCGTGATGGTCAAGCGGATTAAGGCGCCCTGTAGTTACCAGTTGCGTTGCTTCTGGGAGTATGGGTTCGAGTCACTTCTGGGGTGTGAGTTTTCATTCGCATATAGTCCTGGGGACCATTCAGGCTTGTTCGCATTTGTGTTCCTCACGTGTGCCCCAAAGAATGAGGTGATTTGGTGAAATGCTATGCCCAAGATTACCATCCGAGTTGCCGTCGGGGAAGTGGCTCAAATAGCCTCGGCTATCACTTCCTTTTGACGGCCGTGATGGTCAAGCGGATTAAGGCGCCCTGTAGTTACCAGTTGCGTTGCTTCTGGGAGTATGGGTTCGAGTCACTTCTGGGGTGTGAGTTTTCATTCGCATATAGTCCTGGGGACCATTCAGGCTTGTTCGCATTTGTGTTCCTCACGTGTGCCCCAAAGAATGAGGTGATTTGGTGAAATGCTATGCCCAAGATTACCATCCGAGTTGCCGTCGGGGAAGTGGCTCAAATAGCCTCGGCTATCACTTCCTTTTGACGGCCGTGATGGTCAAGCGGATTAAGGCGCCCTGTAGTTACCAGTTGCGTTGCTTCTGGGAGTATGGGTTCGAGTCACTTCTGGGGTGTGAGTTTTCATTCGCATATAGTCCTGGGGACCATTCAGGCTTGTTCGCATTTGTGTTCCTCACGTGTGCCCCAAAGAATGAGGTGATTTGGTGAAATGCTATGCCCAAGATTACCATCCGAGTTGCCGTCGGGGAAGTGGCTCAAATAGCCTCGGCTATCACTTCCTTTTGACGGCCGTGATGGTCAAGCGGATTAAGGCGCCCTGTAGTTACCAGTTGTGTTGCTTCTGGGAGTATGGGTTCGAGTCACTTCTGGGGTGTGAGTTTTCATTCGCATATAGTCCTGGGGACCATTCAGGCTTGTTCGCATTTGTGCTCCTCACGTGTGCCCCAAAGAATGAGGTGATTTGGTGAAATGCTATGCCCAAGATTACCATCCGAGTTGCCGTCGGGGAAGTGGCTCAAATAGCCTCGGCTATCACTTCCTTTTGACGGCCGTGATGGTCAAGCGGATTAAGGCGCCCTGTAGTTACCAGTTGCGTTGCTTCTGGGAGTATGGGTTCGAGTCACTTCTGGGGTGTGAGTTTTCATTCGCATATAGTCCTGGGGACCATTCAGGCTTGTTCGCATTTGTGTTCCTCACGTGTGCCCCAAAGAATGAGGTGATTTGGTGAAATGCTATGCCCAAGATTACCATCCGAGTTGCCGTCGGGGAAGTGGCTCAAATAGCCTCGGCTATCACTTCCTTTTGACGGCCGTGATGGTCAAGCGGATTAAGGCGCCCTGTAGTTACCAGTTGCGTTGCTTCTGGGAGTATGGGTTCGAGTCACTTCTGGGGTGTGAGTTTTCATTCGCATATAGTCCTGGGGACCATTCAGGCTTGTTCGCATTTGTGTTCCTCACGTGTGCCCCAAAGAATGAGGTGATTTGGTGAAATGCTATGCCCAAGATTACCATCCGAGTTGCCGTCGGGGAAGTGGCTCAAATAGCCTCGGCTATCACTTCCTTTTGACGGCCGTGATGGTCAAGCGGATTAAGGCGCCCTGTAGTTACCAGTTGCGTTGCTTCTGGGAGTATGGGTTCGAGTCACTTCTGGGGTGTGTGTTTTCATTCGCATATAGTCCTGGGGACCATTCAGGCTTGTTCGCATTTGTGTTCCTCACGTGTGCCCCAAAGAATGAGGTGATTTGGTGAAATGCTATGCCCAAGATTACCATCCGAGTTGCCGTCGGGGAAGTAGCTCAAATAGCCTCGGCTATCACTTCCTTTTGACGGCCGTGATGGTCAAGCGGATTAAGGCGCCCTGTAGTTACCAGTTGCGTTGCTTCTGGGAGTATGGGTTCGAGTCACTTCTGGGGTGTGAGTTTTCATTCGCTTATAGTCCTGGGGACCATTCAGGCTTGTTCGCATTTGTGTTCCTCACGTGTGCCCCAAAGAATGAGGTGATTTGGTGAAATGCTATGCCCAAGATTACCATCCGAGTTGCCGTCGGGGAAGTGGCTCAAATAGCCTCGGCTATCACTTCCTTTTGACGGCCGTGATGGTCAAGCGGATTAAGGCGCCCTGTAGTTACCAGTTGCGTTGCTTCTGGGAGTATGGGTTCGAGTCACTTCTGGGGTGTGAGTTTTCATTCGCATATAGTCCTGGGGACCATTCAGGCTTGTTCGCATTTGTGTTCCTCACGTGTGCCCCAAAGAATGAGGTGATTTGGTGAAATGCTATGCCCAAGATTACCATCCGAGTTGCCGTCGGGGAAGTGGCTCAAATAGCCTCGGCTATCACTTCCTTTTGACGGCCGTGATGGTCAAGCGGATTAAGGCGCCCTGTAGTTACCAGTTGCGTTGCTTCTGGGAGTATGGGTTCGAGTCACTTCTGGGGTGTGAGTTTTCATTCGCATATAGTCCTGGGGACCATTCAGGCTTGTTCGCATTTGTGTTCCTCACGTGTGCCCCAAAGAATGAGGTGATTTGGTGAAATGCTATGCCCAAGATTACCATCCGAGTTGCCGTCGGGGAAGTAGCTCAAATAGCCTCGGCTATCACTTCCTTTTGACGGCCGTGATGGTCAAGCGGATTAAGGCGCCCTGTAGTTACCAGTTGCGTTGCTTCTGGGAGTATGGGTTCGAGTCACTTCTGGGGTGTGAGTTTTCATTCATATATATATATATATATATATGTATATATGTCGTACCTAGTAGCCAGAACGCACTTCTCAGCCTACTATGCAAGGCCCGATTTGCCTAATAAGCCAAGTTTTTTTGAATTAATATATTTTCTCTATTTTTTTCTTATGAAATGATAAAGCTACCCATTTCATCATGTATTAGGTAAGTTTTTTTTTATTTGAGTTAAAATTAACGTAGATATATGACTGAACCTAACCAACCCTACCTAACCTAACCTAATCTATCTCTATAGGTTCGGTTAGGTTACGTAGCCGAAAAAGTTAGGTTAGGTTTGGTTAGGTAGGTTAGGTAGTCGAAAAAACATTAATTCATGAAAACTTGGCTTATTAGGCAAATCGGGCCTTGCATAGTAGACTAAGAAGTGCGTTCTGGCTACTAGGTACGACATATATATATATATATATATATATATATATATATATATATATATATATATATATATATATATATATATATATATATATGTATGCCATATACATATATATGCTATGTTGTATGCTACAACTTGGCTGATAATAAAGCCATTCACAACTGCAGGCCTAATAAAAAAAAGGAGGTGGCATAGCAATATCTTACAAAGATACCTTCATCTGCAATAGTGTCATTAGTAATAGAGACGACTATTGTGAATATACCTTTGCCAAGTTCTCCAGTAAATCCCTTAAATCCTCCTTGAACAAGAGGGTTTTTACTTGATCGAACCATATTCTTAACCTGCTGCAGGTAATTTTCAAATGGAAATGCTGAACATCTGTCCAAACTACCAAACTCTTTGGCATCAGAGGATATGTGTGTTAGGCAGTGTACATTGTACACTAAAAAATCCTTACCATACTGCTCACGAGCCTTTAACACAAAGTACAGCAAAAGATCATGTGCATATTGGCTGTAATTTAACTGAATCAATTTAGGTGATACAAGAATAGAAATGGCTACACTCAGAGTCAGGAAATGGTCATACAATTCTTTGGGTAAGATTCCCTTCAGTACAATCTTACCGGTGTAGAGAAGGAGTTGCCTGTATTCAGTCGCTTTCCATCTATCAACCTCTGAAAGACTTCGAGGTTTACCTGTTCTTTTAGGCGTCGCTTTTTGGCCCGTGACATACGCTGCCATCTTGTGTGGTATTCTCTTCTTCTTTCTATAATGTGTGCATACATTCTGAAGGAGAAAGGCCAAGTGCTACATTACCAATTACTATTACAAGATTATTAGTAAAGTATTGTACTGCAAAAAGCAAATAAAATGGGGTAAACTAAACTTTCAAAACAAATAATAATTAAAACAGGTAAATTAGTAAAATAACAAAGGCTTAAGCAGACATGACTCTGCTTAAGCCATGTAAAGCAGACAGATAAGATGGCAATATATAAGGGGAAAAAATTAAAAAGCTAGGATATAAAACTAATTGAGATCAAAAGCATAAATTACTAAAGTAGGGGAAAAAATAACAAATGACTTCATAAAAAAATTATCCAATTGCCAACAGCAACTTGGTAGTACGAGTAAGTCTAAGAAACAAAACAAATTTAAATGCTGTTATCTGCAATGAAACAATACATACTATTGCACGTACCGAAACATTGATGAATGTAAAAAATAGAGAACTATTTGCTGAATGTCCCATAAATGGATTTAAACTATTTTACACAAAGAGGGGGGAGAAGCCATGTATGTTAGGGAATATTTGAAATGTAGTCTCGAAAAGTACACAACTGTGATAGGAAAATTAGGTCACATGGAGGAGTGGGTCTGTATACTATGGAAGACCTTGTATGCTCGGAGCTCCTTAACATTACAAATGAGGTGGTAGAGGTATTGGGATTAAAAATAGAGAAAATAAATTTAGTGATTATTCTAATATACAAACCGCCAGATGCAACGGCCGAGGAATTCACAGAACAGATAAACAAAATGGAGAACTCGATACCTCATATTATCTTCCTAGGTGACTTCAACTTGCCTAGTCTAAGATAGAGAATAGCAAACAATAATATTATACCAGGAAATTTATCGAGACCTACCCACTCAGCTTCCTGGCAATACTTTAGTAATGAATAAATATGATATATTTACTCATTAAAATGTTGGTGCTGAATGTACAACACGAAAAAACATAATTTTAATCTGAAAAAGGATCTTTTTATAAAGAAATTAGACGAAAATAAAGAGCTGGTGAAGCCAAATCAAGTCGACGATCCAAGCGTCGGTTAGGTTAAGTTGGGTCAACCTAACCTATTATATTTATTCATTACTAACGTATTGCCAGGAAGCTTTGTGAAGCTTGTGTAGCTTGTGGTAATTAGACGGACCCTCATTTTAACAGAAACTTGGCTAAGTAAAGACTATACCCAACTCTACAACTTAGCTGGTTATAAAGGCATTCATAATTGCAGGCCTAGTAAAAAAGGAGGTGTTATACCAAAACAGATGCAGAACTAGGAAACAGGATTTCTTCAACAGAAATTTTGAAATTGTTCACAATTTTTGTTACACCAAAGTTGGAGTATGCAGCAGTTGTATGGTGTGCCCATATCTTAGAAAGCATATCAACAAACTGGAAACGGTGCAGAGACATGCCACTAAGTGGCATTAACTAAATGCCATTAAATATGCCAAATATACTACATAAATATACATACTACACATGCACAATAATTGTCCTGGGTCCAATGTCCTGGGACCTCTGATATTCATAATATAATATAATATAATATATATATATATATATATATATATATATATATATATATATATATATATATATATATATATATATATATATATATATATATATATATATATGTATATATAGGGCCATCAACACACCTCCAGCTAGGGCCACCAACACACCTCCAGGGCCATCAACACGCCTCCAGGGCCATCAACACAACACCACCATCAACACACCTCCAGCCAGGGCCACCAACACACCTCCAGCCAGGGCCACCAACACACCTCCAGCCAGGGCCACCAACACACCTCCAGCCAGGGCCACCAACACACCTCCAGCCAGGGCCACCAACACACCTCCAGCCAGGGCCACCAACACACCTCCAGCCAGGGCCACCAACACACCTCCAGCCAGGGCCATCAACACGCCTCCAGGGCCATCAACACAACACCACCACCAACACACCTCCAGCCAGGGCCACCAACACACCTCCAGCCAGGGCCACCAACACACCTCCAGCCAGGGCCACCAACACACCTCCAGCCAGGGTCACCAACACACCTCCAGCCAGGGCCACCAACACACCTCCAGCCAGGGCCACCAACACACCTCCAGCCAGGGCCACCAACACACCTCCAGCCAGGGCCACCAACACACCTCCAGCCAGGGCCACCAACACACCTCCAGCCAGGGCCACCAACACACCTCCAGCCAGGGCCACCAACACACCTCCAGCCAGGGCCACCAACACACCTTCAGGGCCATCAACACACCTCCAGCCAGGGCCACCAACACACCTCCAGCCAGGGCCACCAACACACCTCCAGCCAGGGCCACCAACACACCTCCAGCCAGGGCCACCAACACACCTTCAGGGCCATCAACACACCTCCAGCCAGGGCCACCAACACACCTCCAGCCAGGGCCACCAACACAGCTCCAGCCAGGGCCACCAACACACCTCCAGCCAGGGCCACCAACACACCTCCAGCCAGGGCCACCAACACACCTCCAGCCAAGGCCACCAACACACCTTCAGGGCCATCAACACAACACCACCATCAACACACCATCCAGCCTACCACCACAAGCTTATAAATATACTACACATGTCTAAGAGCAAATAAAAGAAAACAGTTACCTTAACTATTGAAGATGCAGCAGGATTTTGTGGATAAGCCAGCAGCAGTCCCTCTCGACACGGTTTTAAAATGGCGGCGACTACCACAACATGCAACGAGCCTAAAGAATGTCCAGCGCTAGCATTATCTAAACGCTATTATATATTATCAAGCAATACGGAAATCTAAAATAAAAAAAATGATACAAATAATTGTATTAAATATTTATTTGCAATTACAATACCTCGGGAATATATTTTTGCGTTAGCAAAACATATTAAGTTCGTATTTAGTTTAACTCATTTAAATTCTTTACAAATAATAACCTGATTTTACCTGATGGCCATTAACATTAATGTTTTATGTTGATACATTTCATACCCTTATTATTTCAATTTCTTTCTTTATTATGCACCCCATACCCATCCCGTGGGCGGTGGTGTAAAGGATTACAGAGGCACATAATGGGTTCAGGAACTGAACTCTCTAGTTTGTTTAGCTAAGCAAATAACAATTTTTGATGCTAGTTACAAAATGATTAATGTTATATATACATGTACACACTCTCATACATACATGTACATATATATATATATATATATATATATATATATATATATATATATATATATATATATATATATACGTATACATGCAATTGACGATCACAAAACACTGATCATTTTATGCGGAAAATCCACAGAGAAATATGAAATGAGGTGAACGTTTCGGCTTTGTTAAAGCCTTTGTCAACACCAGACTGACCAACACCAGGTCAGTCTGGTGTTGACAAAGGCTTTAACAAAGCCGAAACGTTCACCTCATTTCATATTTCTCTGTGGATTTTCCGCATACGTATACATATATACATACACATGCATATTTATAATCACCCACACAAATACACACATCAATAATCTCTGTGTCACTTATTTTATACATGTTCTTGTAGAACATTCTATTGCGAACACATTGGGCGCTGCCCAATAAACTCGCCCCTCGGGGCAAAATTATTTTTTTTTTTTAATCTTGGTGGAACATAAAATGGCCGCCTGTGTTTATGCTGTAGTCAGATGGCGCTGTGACGTCACAGATGAGGGAAGCACGTACTGCGCATTAATGCCTCGATCCCTCGTTATTTATTTATTTTATTTATTTATATATATACAAGAACGTACATTGGGGGTTAAGAGACAACATAGAGCTTAAGTTAGAATTATAATCTTGTAAAACCACTAGCTTGCATATATAGCGTTTCGGGCATGTCCTTAAACTAATCTTTGAGCAAATTCTTAAACAGAGTTTTAGAGAAATAATTAAATGTAAAATTGATAAAAAGTGTTTAACAGGTACATTACAGCTTTACTTTACAAGTACAGATGATTTTAAGTAGGATAATTACAGTAAAATTGTCAAAAAATTGTTTACAGGTACGATGCAAGAATTTTCGACACAAAAGCAGATCAGAACAATACACAATAATGAACAAGGAATCCTAAGTACAATTAGGAAAACATCTCAGGGTTATACATTGGATTACTGAAGCACAATATGAGGATCATTACAAATAGTAATGCAGTAGAATATGCACTCATATTCTATTATTAAGTTAATATTAAGTTCCTTCCTCATGTTAAGTATCTTTGTGGTACTAGGGACATCCAAGGATTATCTTCAAGGCTTCGTTCTGCAAGTTTTCAAGCCCTTTAAGCTTTCTTTCAGTCATCAAGGCAAGCAGAGATGCAACATAATCCACTACCTCCTTTATGAACTGGCGTTACTCTTGCGTTTTTAAGGATATCAGGGAAGGTATGACACTCAAGGGATTTGTTGAACAGCAGAGCTGTTCAACAAGGTGGTGCAAGGGCATATGGGAGGCGCTCTTGTATACAATGGATGGGATTTCACTGATGTTCCCAGCTTTGGTTTTTAGTGAATGTATGATGGACACAACATCTGACGGGCTGACTGGTGAGAGGAGAAGAGAGTTTGGATAGCTGCCTGAGAGATATGTGTTGATATGTGTCTGACTCTGTGGGATTTTACTTGCAAGGTTAGCACCAATCGATGAAAAGAAGCTATTAAATTCATTCGCCATTTCTAAGTCAGATGACAGTGTAAGGCCATCCTTAGAGAGTGTTATCTGGTTGTGGGAGTGTTGTTTAGTTCCCAGGATGTTAGAGATGGTATTCCATGTGCTTTTCATGTTGCCTTTGCTTCTTTGAATCTAGTCTCATAGTATGAAAGTTTTGCTTTTCTTATGATACTGGTAAGCACTGACGAGTACCTTTTAACTACTTCCATTGGAATTAGGCCACTCCTAAATTTCTTTTCGTATTCATGTTTTTTGTTGATTGATTTAATTATGCCACTTGTGAGCCACGGGTTATTTTTTCTTTTATCAGTTACTTGTTTGGTAAGGAGGGGACAGTGAGTGTTGTAGAGGCTTAGAATTTTGTAGAGAAAGAGGTTAGTTGATGAGTTTATATCCTGTGAATTATTAAATTCAGATTCCCAGTTAATATTGTGAAGTGCATTAGAGAGATTGCCTAAAGCTGATTCACTATGTAGCCTGAATGAAAGTTTTTTGGTTTCTGGTGGTGATGTGTCAATGTTTGCTATGAGGAAAGTAGGATAGTGGTCAGTTGTTCTGTCATAAATTACCCCAGATGTAAGGGGAGCTGTTATATTAGTCCAAAGGTGATCCAGGGTAGTGGCAGATGTTTGAGTGACTCGGGTGGGCTTGGTGATTGTGGGGATTAGCATACAGGAGTGCATGCTGTTACGGAAATAGTCAACTTGAGGGTTGTTTTCAACATTCAATAAAGAAATTCTGGAGGGCTTCTGTGCAAGGGTTAGGATGAGCTAGCCTAAGCATTTTTATACCAATTTGACAGTTATTTTCAGTAACACGATAAACAACGCTCGGAATATTAAGTTCCTTTCTCATATTAAGTATCTTTGTGGTACGAGGGCACCC
The DNA here is from genome assembly GCF_040958095.1 of Procambarus clarkii. Lineage (NCBI taxonomy): Eukaryota > Metazoa > Arthropoda > Malacostraca > Decapoda > Cambaridae > Procambarus > Procambarus clarkii. The sequence goes on along the minus strand of NC_091184.1, from coordinate 20,771,099 downwards.
AAGGATTATCCTCACGGCTTCGTTCTGCAATTTTTCAAGCCCTCCAAGCTTTCTTTCAGGATGCCTTAAAGTTAGTTTAGTTCATTTATTATGCACCCCATACCCATCTTGTGGGCAGTAGTGGAAAGGGTTGCAGAGGCACATAATGAGCTCAGGGACTGAACCCCACAATTCATTTAGCTAAGCAAGTTACAATCTTGATGAGCTAGTTACAAAATTCAGTATAAGTCGTCACATCAACAATGGGTTCGAGATCGATCACAAGTACAGTTTCTAAATTAAGCAACTGACATATGTGGAGAGCTAGTGTCACAATTGATATGTTTGTCCTGCACACCGTCCCCCATCCAGTGGGCAGCGGTGGATAGGTTACAATCACTTTGTTACTACTTACAGTTAGCAAACTGGGGATATTTGGCTAAAATTTCTGGTACCAGATAATTTTGAATGAAATATTGACACATCGTTGGTACATTGGTTATAAAATTGTCTCTGAATTCACTATCACATAGTGACGGAGGGTGTGCGAATAATTTTGTTGACAGTTAACATTTGGTCAGGTCGACATCGGCAGATAATGAGAATTCCCAGAAATACTTGTAACCGAGTCTAAGCCGAGCAGTATAGTAACATCTAGAAGTCTGCTAATTTTATTTTTTTATTTTTTTTTTTTTTTTGAGATATATACAAGAGTTGTTACATTCTTGTACAGCCACTAGTACGCGTAGCGTTTCGGCAAGTCCTTAATCCTATGGTCCCTGGAATACGATCCCCTGCCGCGAAGAATCGTTTTTTCATCCAAGTACACATTTTACTGTTGCGTTAAACAGAGGCTACAGTTAAGGAATTGCGCCCAGTAAATCCTCCCCGGCCAGGATACGAACCCATGACATAGCGCTCGCGGAACGCCAGGCGAGTGTCTTACCACTACACCACGGAGACTGCTAAATTGGATGGACTGCTACCCAGTTTGCTAACTGTAAGTAGTAACAAAGTGATTGTAACCTATCCAACGCTGCCCACTGGATGGGGGACGGTGTGCAGGACAAACATATCAATTGTGACACTAGCTCTCCACATATGTCAGTTGCTTAATTTAGAAACTGTACTTGTGATCGATCTCGAACCCATTGTTGATGTGACGACTTATACTGAATTTTGTAACTAGCTCATCAAGATTGTAACTTGCTTAGCTAAATGAATTGTGGGGTTCAGTCCCTGAGCTCATTATGTGCCTCTGCAACCCTTTCCACTACTGCCCACAAGATGGGTATGGGGTGCATAATAAATGAACTAAACTAACTTTAAGGCATCCTGAAAGAAAGCTTGGAGGGCTTGAAAAATTGCAGAACGAAGCCGTGAGGATAATCCTTGGGTGCCCTCGTACCACAAAGATACTTAATATGAGAAAGGAACTTAATATTCCGAGCGTTGTTTATCGTGTTACTGAAAATAACTGTCAAATTGGTATAAAAATGCTTAGGCTAGCTCATCCTAACCCTTGCACAGAAGCCCTCCAGAATTTCTTTATTGAATGTTGAAAACAACCCTCAAGTTGACTATTTCCGTAACAGCATGCACTCCTGTATGCTAATCCCCACAATCACCAAGCCCACCCGAGTCACTCAAACATCTGCCACTACCCTGGATCACCTTTGGACTAATATAACAGCTCCCCTTACATCTGGGGTAATTTATGACAGAACAACTGACCACTATCCTACTTTCCTCATAGCAAACATTGACACATCACCACCAGAAACCAAAAAACTTTCATTCAGGCTACATAGTGAATCAGCTTTAGGCAATCTCTCTAATGCACTTCACAATATTAACTGGGAATCTGAATTTAATAATTCACAGGATATAAACTCATCAACTAACCTCTTTCTCTACAAAATTCTAAGCCTCTACAACACTCACTGTCCCCTCCTTACCAAACAAGTAACTGATAAAAGAAAAAATAACCCGTGGCTCACAAGTGGCATAATTAAATCAATCAACAAAAAACATGAATACGAAAAGAAATTTAGGAGTGGCCTAATTCCAATGGAAGTAGTTAAAAGGTACTCGTCAGTGCTTACCAGTATCATAAGAAAAGCAAAACTTTCATACTATGAGACTAGATTCAAAGAAGCAAAGGCAACATGAAAAGCACATGGAATACCATCTCTAACATCCTGGGAACTAAACAACACTCCCACAACCAGATAACACTCTCTAAGGATGGCCTTACACTGTCATCTGACTTAGAAATGGCGAATGAATTTAATAGCTTCTTTTCATCGATTGGTGCTAACCTTGCAAGTAAAATCCCACAGAGTCAGACACATATCAACACATATCTCTCAGGCAGCTATCCAAACTCTCTTCTCCTCTCACCAGTCAGCCCGTCAGATGTTGTGTCCATCATACATTCACTAAAAACCAAAGCTGGGAACATCAGTGAAATCCCATCCATTGTATACAAGAGCGCCTCCCATATGCCCTTGCACCACCTTGTTGAACAGCTCTGCTGTTCAACAAATCCCTTGAGTGTCATACCTTCCCTGATATCCTTAAAAACGCAAGAGTAACGCCAGTTCATAAAGGAGGTAGTGGATTATGTTGCATCTCTGCTTGCCTTGATGACTGAAAGAAAGCTTAAAGGGCTTGAAAACTTGCAGAACGAAGCCTTGAAGATAATCCTTGGATGTCCCTAGTACCACAAAGATACTTAACATGAGGAAGGAACTTAATATTAACTTAATAATAGAATATGAGTGCATATTCTACTGCATTACTATTTGTAATGATCCTCATATTGTGCTTCAGTAATCCAATGTATAACCCTGAGATGTTTTCCTAATTGTACTTAGGATTCCTTGTTCATTATTGTGTATTGTTCTGATCTGCTTTTGTGTCGAAAATTCTTGCATCGTACCTGTAAACAATTTTTTGACAATTTTACTGTAATTATCCTACTTAAAATCATCTGTACTTGTAAAGTAAAGCTGTAATGTACCTGTTAAACACTTTTTATCAATTTTACATTTAATTATTTCTCTAAAACTCTGTTTAAGAATTTGCTCAAAGATTAGTTTAAGGACATGCCCGAAACGCTATATATGCAAGCTAGTGGTTTTACAAGATTATAATTCTAACTTAAGCTCTATGTTGTCTCTTAACCCCCAATGTACGTTCTTGTATATATATAAATAAATAAAATAAATAAATAACGAGGGATCGAGGCATTAATGCGCAGTACGTGCTTCCCTCATCTGTGACGTCACAGCGCCATCTGACTACAGCATAAACACAGGCGGCCATTTTATGTTCCACCAAGATTAAAAAAAAAAAATAATTTTGCCCCGAGGGGCGAGTTTATTGGGCAGCGCCCAATGTGTTCGCAATAGAATGTTCTACAAGAACATGTATAAAATAAGTGACACAGAGATTATTGATGTGTGTATTTGTGTGGGTGATTATAAATATGCATGTGTATGTATATATGTATACGTATGCGGAAAATCCACAGAGAAATATGAAATGAGGTGAACGTTTCGGCTTTGTTAAAGCCTTTGTCAACACCAGACTGACCTGGTGTTGGTCAGTCTGGTGTTGACAAAGGCTTTAACAAAGCCGAAACGTTCACCTCATTTCATATTTCTCTGTGGATTTTCCGCATAAAATGATCAGTGTTTTGTGATCGTCAATTGCATGTATACGTATATATATATATATATATATATATATATATATATATATATATGTACATGTATGTATGAGAGTGTGTACATGTATATATAACATTAATAATTTTGTAACTAGCATCAAAAATTGTTATTTGCTTAGCTAAACAAACTAGAGAGTTCAGTTCCTGAACCCATTATGTGCCTCTGTAATCCTTTACACCACCGCCCACGGGATGGGTATGGGGTGCATAATAAAGAAAGAAATTGAAATAATAAGGGTATGAAATGTATCAACATAAAACATTAATGTTAATGGCCATCAGGTAAAATCAGGTTATTATTTGTAAAGAATTTAAATGAGTTAAACTAAATACGAACTTAATATGTTTTGCTAACGCAAAAATATATTCCCGAGGTATTGTAATTGCAAATAAATATTTAATACAATTATTTGTATCATTTTTTTTATTTTAGATTTCCGTATTGCTTGATAATATATAATAGCGTTTAGATAATGCTAGCGCTGGACATTCTTTAGGCTCGTTGCATGTTGTGGTAGTCGCCGCCATTTTAAAACCGTGTCGAGAGGGACTGCTGCTGGCTTATCCACAAAATCCTGCTGCATCTTCAATAGTTAAGGTAACTGTTTTCTTTTATTTGCTCTTAGACATGTGTAGTATATTTATAAGCTTGTGGTGGTAGGCTGGATGGTGTGTTGATGGTGGTGTTGTGTTGATGGCCCTGAAGGTGTGTTGGTGGCCTTGGCTGGAGGTGTGTTGGTGGCCCTGGCTGGAGGTGTGTTGGTGGCCCTGGCTGGAGGTGTGTTGGTGGCCCTGGCTGGAGCTGTGTTGGTGGCCCTGGCTGGAGGTGTGTTGGTGGCCCTGGCTGGAGGTGTGTTGATGGCCCTGAAGGTGTGTTGGTGGCCCTGGCTGGAGGTGTGTTGGTGGCCCTGGCTGGAGGTGTGTTGGTGGCCCTGACTGGAGGTGTGTTGGTGGCCCTGGCTGGAGGTGTGTTGATGGCCCTGAAGGTGTGTTGGTGGCCCTGGCTGGAGGTGTGTTGGTGGCCCTGGCTGGAGGTGTGTTGGTGGCCCTGGCTGGAGGTGTGTTGGTGGCCCTGGCTGGAGGTGTGTTGGTGGCCCTGGCTGGAGGTGTGTTGGTGGCCCTGGCTGGAGGTGTGTTGGTGGCCCTGGCTGGAGGTGTGTTGGTGGCCCTGGCTGGAGGTGTGTTGGTGGCCCTGGCTGGAGGTGTGTTGGTGGCCCTGGCTGGAGGTGTGTTGGTGGCCCTGGCTGGAGGTGTGTTGGTGGTGGTGTTGTGTTGATGGCCCTGGAGGCGTGTTGATGGCCCTGGCTGGAGGTGTGTTGGTGGCCCTGGCTGGAGGTGTGTTGGTGGCCCTGGCTGGAGGTGTGTTGGTGGCCCTGGCTGGAGGTGTGTTGGTGGCCCTGGCTGGAGGTGTGTTGGTGGCCCTGGCTGGAGGTGTGTTGGTGGCCCTGGCTGGAGGTGTGTTGATGGTGGTGTTGTGTTGATGGCCCTGGAGGCGTGTTGATGGCCCTGGAGGTGTGTTGGTGGCCCTAGCTGGAGGTGTGTTGATGGCCCTATATATACATATATATATATATATATATATATATATATATATATATATATATATATATATATATATATATATATATATATATATATATTATATTATATTATATTATGAATATCAGAGGTCCCAGGACATTGGACCCAGGACAATTATTGTGCATGTGTAGTATGTATATTTATGTAGTATATTTGGCATATTTAATGGCATTTAGTTAATGCCACTTAGTGGCATGTCTCTGCAACGTTTCCAGTTTGTTGATATGCTTTCTAAGATATGGGCACACCATACAACTGCTGCATACTCCAACTTTGGTGTAACAAAAATTGTGAACAATTTCAAAATTTCTGTTGAAGAAATCCTGTTTCCTAGTTCTGCATCTGTTTTGGTATAACACCTCCTTTTTTACTAGGCCTGCAATTATGAATGCCTTTATAACCAGCTAAGTTGTAGAGTTGGGTATAGTCTTTACTTAGCCAAGTTTCTGTTAAAATGAGGGTCCGTCTAATTACCACAAGCTACACAAGCTTCACAAAGCTTCCTGGCAATACGTTAGTAATGAATAAATATAATAGGTTAGGTTGACCCAACTTAACCTAACCGACGCTTGGATCGTCGACTTGATTTGGCTTCACCAGCTCTTTATTTTCGTCTAATTTCTTTATAAAAAGATCCTTTTTCAGATTAAAATTATGTTTTTTCGTGTTGTACATTCAGCACCAACATTTTAATGAGTAAATATATCATATTTATTCATTACTAAAGTATTGCCAGGAAGCTGAGTGGGTAGGTCTCGATAAATTTCCTGGTATAATATTATTGTTTGCTATTCTCCATCTTAGACTAGGCAAGTTGAAGTCACCTAGGAAGATAATATGAGGTATCGAGTTCTCCATTTTGTTTATCTGTTCTGTGAATTCCTCGGCCGTTGCATCTGGCGGTTTGTATATTAGAATAATCACTAAATTTATTTTCTCTATTTTTAATCCCAATACCTCTACCACCTCATTTGTAATGTTAAGGAGCTCCGAGCATACAAGGTCTTCCATAGTATACAGACCCACTCCTCCATGTGACCTAATTTTCCTATCACAGTTGTGTACTTTTCGAGACTACATTTCAAATATTCCCTAACATACATGGCTTCTCCCCCCTCTTTGTGTAAAATAGTTTAAATCCATTTATGGGACATTCAGCAAATAGTTCTCTATTTTTTACATTCATCAATGTTTCGGTACGTGCAATAGTATGTATTGTTTCATTGCAGATAACAGCATTTAAATTTGTTTTGTTTCTTAGACTTACTCGTACTACCAAGTTGCTGTTGGCAATTGGATAATTTTTTTATGAAGTCATTTGTTATTTTTTCCCCTACTTTAGTAATTTATGCTTTTGATCTCAATTAGTTTTATATCCTAGCTTTTTAATTTTTTCCCCTTATATATTGCCATCTTATCTGTCTGCTTTACATGGCTTAAGCAGAGTCATGTCTGCTTAAGCCTTTGTTATTTTACTAATTTACCTGTTTTAATTATTATTTGTTTTCAAAGTTTAGTTTACCCCATTTTATTTGCTTTTTGCAGTACAATACTTTACTAATAATCTTGTAATAGTAATTGGTAATGTAGCACTTGGCCTTTCTCCTTCAGAATGTATGCACACATTATAGAAAGAAGAAGAGAATACCACACAAGATGGCAGCGTATGTCACGGGCCAAAAAGCGACGCCTAAAAGAACAGGTAAACCTCGAAGTCTTTCAGAGGTTGATAGATGGAAAGCGACTGAATACAGGCAACTCCTTCTCTACACCGGTAAGATTGTACTGAAGGGAATCTTACCCAAAGAATTGTATGACCATTTCCTGACTCTGAGTGTAGCCATTTCTATTCTTGTATCACCTAAATTGATTCAGTTAAATTACAGCCAATATGCACATGATCTTTTGCTGTACTTTGTGTTAAAGGCTCGTGAGCAGTATGGTAAGGATTTTTTAGTGTACAATGTACACTGCCTAACACACATATCCTCTGATGCCAAAGAGTTTGGTAGTTTGGACAGATGTTCAGCATTTCCATTTGAAAATTACCTGCAGCAGGTTAAGAATATGGTTCGATCAAGTAAAAACCCTCTTGTTCAAGGAGGATTTAAGGGATTTACTGGAGAACTTGGCAAAGGTATATTCACAATAGTCGTCTCTATTACTAATGACACTATTGCAGATGAAGGTATCTTTGTAAGATATTGCTATGCCACCTCCTTTTTTTTATTAGGCCTGCAGTTGTGAATGGCTTTATTATCAGCCAAGTTGTAGCATACAACATAGCATATATATGTATATGGCATACATATATATATATATATATATATATATATATATATATATATATATATATATATATATATATATATATATATATATATATATGTCGTACCTAGTAGCCAGAACGCACTTCTTAGTCTACTATGCAAGGCCCGATTTGCCTAATAAGCCAAGTTTTCATGAATTAATGTTTTTTCGACTACCTAACCTACCTAACCAAACCTAACCTAACTTTTTCGGCTACGTAACCTAACCGAACCTATAGAGATAGATTAGGTTAGGTTAGGTAGGGTTGGTTAGGTTCAGTCATATATCTACGTTAATTTTAACTCAAATAAAAAAAAACTTACCTAATACATGATGAAATGGGTAGCTTTATCATTTCATAAGAAAAAAATAGAGAAAATATATTAATTCAAAAAAACTTGGCTTATTAGGCAAATCGGGCCTTGCATAGTAGGCTGAGAAGTGCGTTCTGGCTACTAGGTACGACATATATACATATATATATATATATATATATGAATGAAAACTCACACCCCAGAAGTGACTCGAACCCATACTCCCAGAAGCAACGCAACTGGTAACTACAGGGCGCCTTAATCCGCTTGACCATCACGGCCGTCAAAAGGAAGTGATAGCCGAGGCTATTTGAGCTACTTCCCCGACGGCAACTCGGATGGTAATCTTGGGCATAGCATTTCACCAAATCACCTCATTCTTTGGGGCACACGTGAGGAACACAAATGCGAACAAGCCTGAATGGTCCCCAGGACTATATGCGAATGAAAACTCACACCCCAGAAGTGACTCGAACCCATACTCCCAGAAGCAACGCAACTGGTAACTACAGGGCGCCTTAATCCGCTTGACCATCACGGCCGTCAAAAGAAAGTGATAGCCGAGGCTATTTGAGCCACTTCCCCGACGGCAACTCGGATGGTAATCTTGGGCATAGCATTTCACCAAATCACCTCATTCTTTGGGGCACACGTGAGGAACACAAATGCGAACAAGCCTGAATGGTCCCCAGGACTATATGCGAATGAAAACTCACACCCCAGAAGTGACTCGAACCCATACTCCCAGAAGCAACGCAACTGGTAACTACAGGGCGCCTTAATCCGCTTGACCATCACGGCCGTCAAAAGGAAGTGATAGCCGAGGCTATTTGAGCCACTTCCCCGACGGCAACTCGGATGGTAATCTTGGGCATAGCATTTCACCAAATCACCTCATTCTTTGGGGCACACGTGAGGAACACAAATGCGAACAAGCCTGAATGGTCCCCAGGACTATAAGCGAATGAAAACTCACACCCCAGAAGTGACTCGAACCCATACTCCCAGAAGCAACGCAACTGGTAACTACAGGGCGCCTTAATCCGCTTGACCATCACGGCCGTCAAAAGGAAGTGATAGCCGAGGCTATTTGAGCCACTTCCCCGACGGCAACTCGGATGGTAATCTTGGGCATAGCATTTCACCAAATCACCTCATTCTTTGGGGCACACGTGAGGAACACAAATGCGAACAAGCCTGAATGGTCCCCAGGACTATATGCGAATGAAAACTCACACCCCAGAAGTGACTCGAACCCATACTCCCAGAAGCAACGCAACTGGTAACTACAGGGCGCCTTAATCCGCTTGACCATCACGGCCGTCAAAAGGAAGTGATAGCCGAGGCTATTTGAGCCACTTCCCCGACGGCAACTCGGATGGTAATCTTGGGCATAGCATTTCACCAAATCACCTCATTCTTTGGGGCACACGTGAGGAGCACAAATGCGAACAAGCCTGAATGGTCCCCAGGACTATATGCGAATGAAAACTCACACCCCAGAAGTGACTCGAACCCATACTCCCAGAAGCAACACAACTGGTAACTACAGGGCGCCTTAATCCGCTTGACCATCACGGCCGTCAAAAGGAAGTGATAGCCGAGGCTATTTGAGCCACTTCCCCGACGGCAACTCGGATGGTAATCTTGGGCATAGCATTTCACCAAATCACCTCATTCTTTGGGGCACACGTGAGGAACACAAATGCGAACAAGCCTGAATGGTCCCCAGGACTATATGCGAATGAAAACTCACACCCCAGAAGTGACTCGAACCCATACTCCCAGAAGCAACGCAACTGGTAACTACAGGGCGCCTTAATCCGCTTGACCATCACGGCCGTCAAAAGGAAGTGATAGCCGAGGCTATTTGAGCCACTTCCCCGACGGCAACTCGGATGGTAATCTTGGGCATAGCATTTCACCAAATCACCTCATTCTTTGGGGCACACGTGAGGAACACAAATGCGAACAAGCCTGAATGGTCCCCAGGACTATATGCGAATGAAAACTCACACCCCAGAAGTGACTCGAACCCATACTCCCAGAAGCAACGCAACTGGTAACTACAGGGCGCCTTAATCCGCTTGACCATCACGGCCGTCAAAAGGAAGTGATAGCCGAGGCTATTTGAGCCACTTCCCCGACGGCAACTCGGATGGTAATCTTGGGCATAGCATTTCACCAAATCACCTCATTCTTTGGGGCACACGTGAGGAACACAAATGCGAACAAGCCTGAATGGTCCCCAGGACTATATGCGAATGAAAACTCACACCCCAGAAGTGACTCGAACCCATACTCCCAGAAGCAACGCAACTGGTAACTACAGGGCGCCTTAATCCGCTTGACCATCACGGCCGTCAAAAGGAAGTGATAGCCGAGGCTATTTGAGCCACTTCCCCGACGGCAACTCGGATGGTAATCTTGGGCATAGCATTTCACCAAATCACCTCATTCTTTGGGGCACACGTGAGGAACACAAATGCGAACAAGCCTGAATGGTCCCCAGGACTATATGCGAATGAAAACTCACACCCCAGAAGTGACTCGAACCCATACTCCCAGAAGCAACGCAACTGGTAACTACAGGGCGCCTTAATCCGCTTGACCATCACGGCCGTCAAAAGGAAGTGATAGCCGAGGCTATTTGAGCCACTTCCCCGACGGCAACTCGGATGGTAATCTTGGGCATAGCATTTCACCAAATCACCTCATTCTTTGGGGCACACGTGAGGAACACAAATGCGAACAAGCCTGAATGGTCCCCAGGACTATATGCGAATGAAAACTCACACCCCAGAAGTGACTCGAACCCATACTCCCAGAAGCAACGCAACTGGTAACTACAGGGCGCCTTAATCCGCTTGACCATCACGGCCGTCAAAAGGAAGTGATAGCCGAGGCTATTTGAGCCACTTCCCCGACGGCAACTCGGATGGTAATCTTGGGCATAGCATTTCACCAAATCACCTCATTCTTTGGGGCACACGTGAGGAACACAAATGCGAACAAGCCTGAATGGTCCCCAGGACTATATGCGAATGAAAACTCACACCCCAGAAGTGACTCGAACCCATACTCCCAGAAGCAACGCAACTGGTAACTACAGGGCGCCTTAATCCGCTTGACCATCACGGCCGTCAAAAGGAAGTGATAGCCGAGGCTATTTGAGCCACTTCCCCGACGGCAACTCGGATGGTAATCTTGGGCATAGCATTTCACCAAATCACCTCATTCTTTGGGGCACACGTGAGGAACACAAATGCGAACAAGCCTTATCTCTTTGGAGATAATGGTTCCAAAGAGCCTCCACTTACGGGCTCACCATAGCCCGTGCTACTGGAACTTATTGTTCTGAGTAGCGAATCTTAAACAACATGTGTGTTGCGTTGCTTCTGGGAGTATGGGTTCGAGTCACTTCTGGGGTGTGAGTTTTCATTCGCATATAGTCCTGGGGACCATTCAGGCTTGTTCGCATTTGTGTTCCTCACGTGTGCCCCAAAGAATGAGGTGATTTGGTGAAATGCTATGCCCAAGATTACCATCCGAGTTGCCGTCGGGGAAGTGGCTCAAATAGCCTCGGCTATCACTTCCTTTTGACGGCCGTGATGGTCAAGCGGATTAAGGCGCCCTGTAGTTACCAGTTGCGTTGCTTCTGGGAGTATGGGTTCGAGTCACTTCTGGGGTGTGAGTTTTCATTCGCATATAGTCCTGGGGACCATTCAGGCTTGTTCGCATTTGTGTTCCTCACGTGTGCCCCAAAGAATGAGGTGATTTGGTGAAATGCTATGCCCAAGATTACCATCCGAGTTGCCGTCGGGGAAGTGGCTCAAATAGCCTCGGCTATCACTTCCTTTTGACGGCCGTGATGGTCAAGCGGATTAAGGCGCCCTGTAGTTACCAGTTGCGTTGCTTCTGGGAGTATGGGTTCGAGTCACTTCTGGGGTGTGAGTTTTCATTCGCATATAGTCCTGGGGACCATTCAGGCTTGTTCGCATTTGTGTTCCTCACGTGTGCCCCAAAGAATGAGGTGATTTGGTGAAATGCTATGCCCAAGATTACCATCCGAGTTGCCGTCGGGGAAGTGGCTCAAATAGCCTCGGCTATCACTTCCTTTTGACGGCCGTGATGGTCAAGCGGATTAAGGCGCCCTGTAGTTACCAGTTGCGTTGCTTCTGGGAGTATGGGTTCGAGTCACTTCTGGGGTGTGAGTTTTCATTCGCATATAGTCCTGGGGACCATTCAGGCTTGTTCGCATTTGTGTTCCTCACGTGTGCCCCAAAGAATGAGGTGATTTGGTGAAATGCTATGCCCAAGATTACCATCCGAGTTGCCGTCGGGGAAGTGGCTCAAATAGCCTCGGCTATCACTTCCTTTTGACGGCCGTGATGGTCAAGCGGATTAAGGCGCCCTGTAGTTACCAGTTGCGTTGCTTCTGGGAGTATGGGTTCG
>NC_091184.1:20726224-20753724 GCF_040958095.1 Procambarus clarkii | reverse complement strand
TGTGGTTCTCAGGTGATAGTTTTCTATCTAGAACCACCCCTAGATCTCTTTCTTTATCAGAATTCTTTAAAGATTTCTCACATAATGTATAGGTTGTGTGGGGTCTATGTTCTCCTGTTCCACATTCCATAACATGGCATTTATTAACATTAAATTCCATTTGCCAAGTGGTGCTCCATATACTTATTTTATCCAGGTTTTCTTGAAGGGCATGACAATCATCTAAATTTCTTATCCTTCCTATTATCTTAGCATCATCAGCAAACATGTTCATGTAATTCTGTATACCAACTGGTAGATCATTTATGTAGACAATAAACATCACTGGTGCAAGAACTGAACCCTGTGGTACTCCACTTGTGACATTTCTCCAGTCCGATACATTGCCTCTGATTACTGCCCTCATTTTTCTATCAGTCAGAAAATTTTTCATCCATGTTAGAAGCTTACCTGTCACCCCTCCAATATTTTCCAGTTTCCAGAACAACCTCTCTATGTGGAACTCTGTCGAATGCCTTTTTTAGGTCCAGATAGATGCAGTCAACCCAACCATCTCTTTCCTGTAATATATCTGTTGCTCGATCATAGAAACTGAGTAAATTCGATACACAGGATCTTCCAAATCGAAAACCATACTGTCTGTCTGAAATTATATCATTTCTCTCCAGGTGTTCTACCCATTTAGTTTTAATTATTTTTTCCAATATTCCAATTCCAATTTTTTCCAATAATGTGTATGTATATTTGTGTTGTTGAATATGACCGAAAGTCATAGTCGTTCTGCCCCTCTCCTTACTGCTATTGTTGTTTCTCGCATCTTTGTATTGCTTGTATGTTTGGGCAATTTTTCTCTTTTTCCTAGTTCTGCATCTCTGCTTTAGTATAAATTTTGTTGTGCCATTATCATATATTTCACAAAACTTGACATACATCTCATTTACTTCATGTCCTAACAGCAAGTGTTTGTCAAATTCCTTAAGGAAATATCTGAGTTCCCCATAATGACCTCTCCACAAGTCAGGTTTTTCAACTGCTTCAAGCTCATTTTCTTCCAGATTATAATGCATTGCATACTTTATTCCCAAAAAGACATGGTCACTTTTACCCAAGTGACAATGTCACTTGGGTAAAAGGAGGGAGGTACTGAAAGGAGGAAAAGGGAGGTACCAAAGGAGGGAGGTACTGAATGATAAATATATCTTTCTCTTTCCTGGTAAATATAATATCCAGCATGGAGGGAACATCCCCTTCCCTCATCCTCGTAGCTTGTTTAACATGTAGAAACATGAATGTTTACAGGGTGAGGTTTACGAAATTATATATATATATATATATATATATATATATATATATATATATATATATATATATATATATATATATATATATATATATATATATATATATATATAATATTTAAAGTTTGTGTGTGTGTAATTTATATAAATAAATAATTAAATATTAATTTTGTTAATATCTTTTCAGGGAAAGCTTGCAAGTACAATTCGTATACAAGAGGGGCAACAAGAGCCAGAGGATGTCTACTAAGAAAATATATAAGTCTTTATCCTCACACTCTTGATATATGGTCTTCTCTGGTCTCTTTATTTCCTCTCCTCACAAATGTCCCTTTTTTTTATTTCTTTTACGTTTCTCTCCTGTTTTTCTTGACTTTTAATCTCTCCTTTCCTCCTCTCTTCTAACACCTCTCGTTTCCTGTCTCTTCTAGCTTCTCTCTTCCTTTACTTTTTATATTTGTGGTATTCATTTATGTCATTTTTATTTTGTATATTTTTCTTGTATCTTTTTCTTATCTTGTGTTTCTCTTCCCCTTCTCTTCAATGATTTCTCATTTCTCTCCTCTCTCTGTTGTTTCTGTTCTGTCTTCTCTCTCCTTGTCTTAATTTTGTTCTGTCTCCTCTTTTGTTGTGTGTGTGTCTTTCTGTCTCTGTCTGTCTGTCTCTCTCTTTCTCTCTCTCTCTCTCTCTCTCTCTCTCTCTCTCTCTCTCTCTCTCTCTCTCTCTCTCTCTCTCTCTCTCTCTCTCTCTCTCTCTCTCTCTCTCTCTCTCTCTCTCTCTCTCTCTCTCTCTCTCTTTCTCTCTCTCTCTCTCTCTCTCTCTCTCTCTCTCTCTCTCTCTCTCTCTCTCTCTCTCTCTCTCTCTCTCTCTCTCTCTCTCTCTCTCTCTCTCTCTCTCTCTCTCTCTCTCTTTCTTTCTCTTTCTTTCTCTTTCTTGCTCTCTCTCTGGCTCTCTTGCTCTCTCTCTCTGGCTCTCTCTCTCTCTCTCTCTTGCTCTCTTGCTCTCTCTGGCTCTCTTGCTCTCTCTCTGGCTCTCTTGCTCTCTCTCTGGCTCTCTTGCTCTCTCTCTGGCTCTCTTGCTCTCTCTCTGGCTCTCTTGCTCTCTCTCTCTCTCTGGCTCTCTTGCTCTCTCTCTCTGGCTCTCTCTCTCTCTCTCTCTGGCTCTCTCTCTGGCTCTGGCTCTCTCTCTCTCTGGCTCTCTCTTTCTCTCTGGCTCTCTCTCTCTCTGGCTCTGGCTCTCTCTCTCTGGCTCTGGCTCTCTCTTTCTGGCTCTGGCTCTCTCTCACTCTCTCTCCCCCTCTCTTTCTCTCTTTCTCTGGCTCTCTCGCTCTCTCTGGCTCTCGCTCTCTCTGGCTCTCGCTCTCTCTGGCTCTCGCTCTCTGGCTCTCTCTCTCTGGCTCTGACTCTCTCTCTAGCTCTGACTCACTCTCTCTCTGGCTCTGGCTCACGCTCTCTCTCTCTGGCTCTCTCTCTCTCTCTCTGGTTCTGGCTCTCTCTCTGGCTCTGGCTCTCTCTCTCTCTCTGGCTCTCTCTCTCTCTGGCTCTCTCTCTCTCTGGCTCTCTCTCTCTCTGGCTCTCTCTCTCTCTGGCTCTATCTTTCTCTCTGGCTCTATCTTTCTCTCTGGCTCTCTCTCTCTCTCTCGGGCTCTGGCTCTCTCTCTCTGGCTCTGGCCTTCTCTCTCTCTCTCTCTCTCTCTCCCCCTCTCTTTCTCTCTTTCTCTGGCTCTCTCGCTCTCTCTGGCTCTCGCTCTCTCTGGATCTCGCTCTCTCTGGCTCTCGCTCTCTGGCTCTCTGGCTCTCTCTCTCTCTCTGGCTCTCTCTGGCTCTCTCTCTCTGGCTCTCTCTGGCTCTGGCTCTCTCTCTCTGGCTCTGACTCTCTCTCTAGCTCTGACTCACTCTCTCTCTGGCTCTCTCTCTCTCTGGCTCTGGCTCTGGCTCTCTCTCTCTCTGGCTCTGGCTCTCTGTCTCTCTCTCTGGCTCTCTCTTTCTCTCTGGCTCTCTCTTTCTCTCTGGCTCTCTCTCTCTCTCTCTGGCTCTGGCTCTCTCTCTCTCTCTCTCTGGCTCTGGCTCACGCTCTCTCTCTGGCTCTGGGTCACGCTCTCTCTCTGGCTCTCGCTCTCTCTCTGGCTCTCATATTTCATTTGATTTAAAAATGTCTGAGATTTTTACTTAATCTAAGTTATATTGCATGGTGCTAATATGAATATTATACATGACTTTTTTCTTTTCTTTCTCTCTCTCTTTCTCCCTTTCTTTCTTTCTCTTTCTTTCCTTCTCTCTCTCTTTTTCTTTCTCTTTCTACATGAATATTATACTTGACTGTTTACATTCACTTGTAGATTTTTATTTTTAGTTAATTAGTCCTAAACTTTTGATTAATAGATTTTTATTATTAGTCATAGAAAAACTATAGTGTTATATGTATACTCGGAAAATTTTACTTGTTTTAGTTTTAAGTAACAATAACTGCTTGTAACGTCAGACTGATCTCAGCATGACATGAATCACAGGCTGCTTGATCACAAAATCTATTGTGTTCACATATTGCATATATAGATTTTTATAGATTTTTAAATTTTTACTTTTATATTCTGTTATAGATATAGTCTATATATTTCGAGCTATTACATATATTTTGTTGTATTACTCATTCTTAATTAAATAAATATAATATTTTAATTCTCTTTTTGTACCCTATTTATTTGTAATTTGCACATACATATATAGGATGTCCATTTCTTTCTCAGATATGTCTTCTTTCTTTCTCTCCCTTTCTATTTCAGATATGAATTAAAAAATTATTATACCCTAATTTACCCTAAACGTTTTAATGTAGGTAATTAAAAGATTATAAAAAAGTTTTTAGAAATGTTAATTATTTACGTTCTAAGGTTGTATATAAAAGTTCTCAAAAAACCTTTTCTAAACGTAATTATAAACGTGCTGAAAACAATGAAATGTCGTTTTTAGGATGTTTTAAAAACATGAAAATGTTTGCTGGGGTGTATATCTACAGTGCACCCCTGGGGGTGGCCTTTGTCTTGTTGGGTGTCCTATCCTCTAATTAATAATAATAATAATAATAATTTTTATATAGGCAAAGGTACATACATAAAGAGATTTTACAAAGTTTGTTGGCTTTATAGATAAGAGCTAGTACATACAATGCCTAAAGCCACTATTACGCAAAGCGTTTCGGGCAGGAAAAAACACTACTGACTAAAGCTTAAAACTAATGGGTAAAAAGAAAAAAATGCGTTGAGTACAAATAAAAATAGAGGTAAAAGAGGGGGGAACATTGTTGAAAAAACAGCACAAATACAATTACAAATTATTACAGAAAATTACATTAAAACAGCGTTGATTTGAAAAACAAAAAAAAAAAAAAAAAAAAAACATACATGGGTTGACAATAGAGAGGTAAGGTAGGTTACAGGGAATTTATTAGGTATAGCTTCGTTTTTAACTTAAACTGGTTGAGAGAGGTACTGTCTTTAACATGGTTGGGAAAGTCATTCCACATTCTGGGCCCCTTGATTTGTAGAGCATTTCTGGTTTGATTAAGTCATACTCTACGAATATCAAAACTGTATTTATTTCTGGTGTGGTGCTCATGGGTTCTGTTACAACCTTCTATGAAGCTTTTGAGATCAGGATTGGCATTACAATTTAGCGTTTTGTATATGTATAGTACACATGAGAGAATGTGCAGTGACTTAATGTCTAACATATTCAGGGATTTGAATAGGGGTACCGAGTGATGTCTGGGGCCAGAATTGGATATTGTCCTAATAGCAGCTTTGTGTTGAGTAATTAGAGGACGTAAGTGATTTTGGGTAGTAGAGCCCCAAGCACAAATACCATAGTTGAGATATGGATAGATAAGGGAGTAATCGAGAGTCACCAGGGCAGGGCGTGGTACATAATATCTGATCTTAGAAAGAATGCTCACAGTTTTTGAAACTTTTTTTGATATGTTTAGAATGTGTCCCTGGAAATTCAGCTTGTGGTCAATGAGAATGCCAAGGAATTTGCCATCTAATTTGTTACAAATTTGGGTATTGTTTATTTTGAGATTTATTTGATTAGAGGATTTATTGCCAAACAGAATATAGAAAGTTTTGTCAATGTTAAGGGTGAGTTTGTTGGCAGTTAGCCACAGATGGACTTTATTTAGCTCAGTATTTACTGTGGCATTTAGAGCAAGGGGATCAGGACTGGAGTAAATGAAGGTTGTGTCGTCAGCAAATAGGATTGGTTTGAGGTGTTTTGAGGCATTTGGAAGGTCATTAATGTAGATGAGAAAGAGGAGAGGGCCAAGTATGCTGCCCAGGGGAACACCAATGTTGATGGGTAGGGTGGGAGAAATTGTATTATTCACAGAAACACATTGGAGCCTGTCAGTAAGGTAGGATTTGAGGTATTGTAGGGAGTGTCCTCTGACACCATAATGATGTAATTTAAGAAGAAGGTTTTGGTGGTTGACAGTATCGAAAGCTTTACGCAGGTCCACAAATAACCCAACAGTTAACTCATTTTTATCAAGAGCTGTATGAATCGAGTTAAGCATACTAATAAGTGCATCGTTAGTGCTTTTTTTGGGCCTGAAGCCATATTGGCAAGGGCTAAGTATATTGAGTTTGGCTAGATATGAGTAAAGCTGCTTATAGATTAGTTTTTCAAAATTTTTTGACAAGTTAGGCAGGATTGATATAGGTCTGTAGTTGTTAACATCTGTGAGATCACCACATTTGTGGACAGGCGTTACTCTCGCTTTTTTAGAATATCTGGAAAGGTTTGGAGTTCAAGTGACTTGTTGAAGAGCAGAGCAATAGCAGGGGCTAAAGATCTGGAGGCTTTTTTGTTGATTAAAGTTGGTATCTCCTCAAGGGCACCAGACTTGGTTTTAAGGGAAAGGATTATCTCATTGACGTCAATGGAATTAATAGGCTTTAGGTACAGAGACTGGGGATAGTTCCCTGTAAGATAGTCCTTAATGTCAGTACTGGAAGATGGAATATCATTAGCAAGGGATGAACCAATGGAAGAGAAGAACCTATTGAACTCAATAGGAGAATCAGAGGCTGAAAGCTGACCATCGTTATTAGACAGGAGAGTCGGTTTGTTATTTAAAGACTTCTTTGATCCCAATATTTGTGAAATTGTTCTCCATGTTTGTTTAATGTTGCTCTTTATTTGGGTAAATTTATCTTCGTAGTATTTAGTTTTGGCTCGTCTAATTATCTTAGATAGCAATAATGAGTAATTCTTTGAGAATTCTTTGGAGACAATCCCTAACCTATACTTTTTCTCAAGGTCATGTTTTTTATTAATAGATTTAAGTATTCCCTTTGTAAGCCAGGGATTGTTAAGCCTTTTGGTTGTGACTTGTTTTGTAAGCATAGGACAGTGGGTATTATAAAGGCTAAGAGTTTTTTGAAGAAAAGATTGCACTGCTAGGTTGATGTCCTCTATGTTACCTAACTCGGACTCCCAGTTGACATTATCAGTAGCCGTTATAAAATTGTCTATAGCAGTTTCATTGTGTAGTCTAAAACGTATCTCTCTTGACTCAAGAGGTGGTTTGCTAATGTTAGTTAAGAGAAATGTGGGGTAATGGTCTGTAGTGCTATCGGTGATTATACCTGAAGTAAGCAGAGAGGTTATATTTGTCCAGATGTGATCTAGAGTCGTGGCAGTGCTATCAGTGATTCTAGTAGGTCTAGTGATTAAGGGTATGAGGAAGCAGGAATTCATACAGTTGAGGAAGCTAACAGCAGTACCCAGCAAACACAGAACGTTTGTGGACGTTTTTAAATGGTTCCACAAAGGTAATACTGTAACTTTTGACATAAATACGTATATCTGATGTTCTTAAAACCAAAGGATATAACTAAAAACATTTATTCTTGAGACACAGTTTTTTAAGATTTATGTAAAAATTTAAAAATAATAGTAAATGCTATGGAATTATAATGTTTTCATGCTTTATATTTAAGAATAAATAATTTTCAGTCAACATTTAGTTTTTTTTGTTTACTTTCTGTAAAGCTATCCAGTTTACGTTCTTATAACTTAAATATAACATTTATATGACGTCAGTATAACGTTATTTACACGACATCATTACGTTATTATGATGTTATATTAACGTATAATTCCTGTGTGAAAACCAGAATATATATTGAACTTTATGTTTTAAACCTTGTAAAGTTATCATAAAACTTGGAATAAGACGGTAAGCATGCTTTACTTATGAAAATATACAAACAAATCAACAAAAACATTTTAACATAAAAAACATGAACATAACATAAATTAACAGCATGCATGGGAGTTAATTGGAACTCTGTAATATTGCATACATGAACCTTAAGGTACAAACCCAGTGTATTTACCCATGCAGTTCTTTTCTAAATCTAAATTTTTCCAATTTTTACACTTTGTTTCGAGTTCTGTCTTGTGTTGCTACTTTTAATACCCCATTAATGTCCCCTTTGTTATGTCCATTCATCCCATTGTGCACCTCTACCATATGTCACTCCTAATTCTTTGCTTTTCTAGAGAATGTAATATAAGCTTTGACAATCTTTCTTCATATGACAGGTTAACAGGTAGAACAAAGATTACCATTTATATATGGATAACTATTATAAGTCGGTTTGAATGAGTGAATTGCTGCTTGAAGATAGGTATATACACGTGTGGTACTATCAGATTGCATCGTGGTGAGCCTAAAACCCTTCAGATCCAAGCAAAGCGTAAAATGCCAGCAGATACAATTGTGAACACATTGATACCAAAATGAAAGACATATGACAAGAATTGAGGTAACCAAAGTGAAAAGAGTGTTGACATTACATTGCACTAGAGTGCTCCCGGGTTACTATCTCTCACTTTCTCTGTTTTGTGTGGATGGTCCGCCGTGCTTTCATCACGTCAGCGGGTGGAGCACGCTGCTGTTTTTGACATTTCATGCATATATTCCGGTTGGAAATTCTATTGCGAACACATTGATACCAAAATGAAAGACCTAGGATGACAATTGAGGTGACCAGAATGAAAAGAGTGTATACATTTTATCGCTCTTGTGCGCTCCCTGGTAACACGCTCTCGCTTTCTCTGTTTGTTGCGGATGGTAAGCCGGGCTTTTGGAGTTTATATGCCTTTAGTGCTGAGGAGAATTCTATTGCGAACACATTGATGCTAAATTGAAAAACCTAGGATGAGAATTGAGGTAACAAAGTTGAAAAGGGTATACACTTTTCAGTATTATCACGCTCTCTAATGTAATGAGAGTTGCCTGAGGGTGGCTCAGCTTTCTTTTTCTGGTACCCTTGGCCTACATTCATCTTGTCGGCGGGTGGAGCGCGCTGCTGTCTTTGACATTATATGCACATAGTTCTGTTGGGAATTCTATTGCGAACGCATTGATACCAAAATGAAAGACATAGGACGAGAATTAAGGTGACAAAGTTGAAAAGAGTATACACTTTTCAGTATTTCCGCACACTACCAGGGAATGTCCAAAAATAAATGGAGAGAGTGGAGGGGTAACTTGCCCAAAACGCGAAAGTGTTTGGGGAGATTAACTTTCGTTCAATACTATTATGCAAGAGGAGCGACACATCTATGGTTCATCCAATAAAATCAGCAGACTTCTAGATGTTACTACTGCTCGGCTTAGACTAGGTTACAAGTATTTCTGGGAATTCTCATTATCTGCTGATGTAGACCTGACCAAATGTTAACTGTCAACAAAATTATTCGCACACCCTCCGTCACTATGTGATAGTGAATTCAGAGACAATTCTATAACCAATGTACCAACGATGTGTCAATATTTCATTCAAAATGATCTGGTATAAGAAATTTTAGCCAAATATTCCCAGTTTGCTAACTGTAAGTAGTAACAAAGCGATTGTAACCTATCCACCGCTGCCCACTGGATGGGGGGCGGTGTGCAGGACAAACATATCAATTGTGACACTAGCTCTCCACATATGTCAGTTGCTTAATTTAGAAACTGTACTTGTGATCGATCTCGAACCCATTGTTGATGTGACGACTTATACTGAATTTTGTAACTAGCTCATCAAGATTGTAACTTGCTTAGCTAAATGAATTGTGGGGTTCAGTCCCTGAGCCCATTATGTGCCTCTGTAACCCTTTCCACTACCGCCCACAAGATGGGTATGGGGTGCATAATAAATGAACTAAACTAACTTTAAGGCATCCTGAAAGAAAGCTTGGAGGGCTTGAAAAATTGCAGAACGAAGCCGTGAGGATAATCCTTGGGTGCCTTCGTACCACAAAGATACTTAATATGAGAAAGGAACTTAATATTCCGAGCGTTGTTTATCGTGTTACTGAAAATAACTGTCAAATTGGTATAAAAATGCTTAGGCTAGCTCATCCTAACCCTTGCACAGAAGCCCTCCAGAATTTCTTTATTGAATGTTGAAAACAACCCTCAAGTTGACTATTTCCGTAACAGCATGCACTCCTGTATGCTAATCCCCACAATCACCAAGCCCACCCGAGTCACTCAAACGTCTGCCACTACCCTGGATCACCTTTGGACTAATATAACAGCTCCCCTTACATCTGGGGTAATTTATGACAGAACAACTGACCACTATCCTACTTTCCTCATAGCAAACATTGACACATCACCACCAGAAACCAAAAAACTTTCATTCAGGCTACATAGTGAATCAGCTTTAGGCAATCTCTCTAATGCACTTCACAATATTAACTGGGAATCTGAATTTAATAATTCACAGGATATAAACTCATCAACTAACCTCTTTCTCTCCAAAACTCTAAGCCTCTACAACACTCACTGTCCCCTCCTTACCAAACAAGTAACTGATAAAAGAAAAAATAACCCGTGGCTCACAAGTGGCATAATTAAATCAATCAACAAAAAACATGAATACGAAAAGAAATTTAGGAGTGGCCTAATTCCAATGGAAGTAGTTAAAAGGTACTCATCAGTGCTTACTAGTGTCATAAGAAAAGCAAAACTTTCATACTATGAGACTAGATTCAAAGAAGCAAAAGGCAACATGAAAAGCACATGGAATACCATCTCTAACATCCTGGGAACTAAACAACACTCCCACAACCAGATAACACTCTAAGGATGGCCTTACACTGTCACCTGACTTAGAAATGGCGAATGAATTTAATAGCTTCTTTTCATCGATTGGTGCTAACCTTGCAAGTAAAATCCCACAGACTCAGACACATATCAACACATATCTCTCAGGCAGCTATCCAAACTCTCTTCTCCTCTCACCAGTCAGCCCGTCAGATGTTGTGTCCATCATACACTCACTAAAAACCAAAGCTGGGAACATCAGTGAAATCCCATCCATTGTATACAAGAGCGCCTCCCATGCCCTTGCACCACCTATAGCTCTGCTGTTCAACAAATCCCATGAGTGTCATACCTTCCCTGATATCCTTAAAAACGCAAGAGTAACGCCAGTTCATAAAGGAGGTAATCCGTCAGACATAAACAACTACAGACCAATATCGAACCTACCCATACTATCAAAAATATTTGAAAAAATTATCTACAAACAGCTCTACTCCTATCTCGTAAAATTCGACATTCTTAGCCCCTGTCAGTTAGGCTTCCGCTCTCAAAAGAGTACCAACGATGCAATTATTAGTCTCCTTGATATAATTTACTCTGCCCTTGACAAAAATTAGTTTAGTCATATCTCAGCAGAGGAAACAAAGATACTAAACGAGTGTCCACCCAGGCAGGGAGGAGCTGTTCGCAAGATGCAACTGTATGATGGCTCCCAGCTTGACTATGTTAACAGATTCAAATACCTTGGTCTTGTATTGTTCTGTTGTATTCAGACTCTGTCGTCAGTATAATGAGAGGCTCCATAAGCCCTCTTGGAGATGTTGCAGGTTATCACTCAGGCTATGGTGCCAATGTCACAATTGTCAAAATGATGTACCTTGCATACATCAGATCTTTAGTGGATTATGTTGCATCTCTGCTTGCATTGATGACTGAAAGAAAGCTTAAAGGGCTTGAAAACTTGCAGAACGAAGCCTTGAAGATAATCCTTGGATGTCCCTAGTACCACAAAGATACTTAACATGAGGAAGGAACTTAATATTAACTTAATAATAGAATATGAGTGCATATTCTACTGCATTACTATTTGTAATGATCCTCATATTGTGCTTCAGTAATCCAATGTATAACCCTGAGATGTTTTCCTAATTGTACTTAGGATTCCTTGTTCATTATTGTGTATTGTTACTATTGTGTATTGTTCTGATCTGCTTTTGTGTCGAAAATTCTTGTATCGTACCTGTAAACAATTTTTTGACAATTTTACTGTAATTATCCTACTTAAAATCATCTGTACTTGTAAAGTAAAGCTGTAATGTACCTGTTAAACACTTTTTATCAATTTTACATTTAATTATTTCTTTAAAACTTTGTTTAAGAATTTGCTCAAAGATTAGTTTAAGGACTTGCCCGAAACGCTATATGCAAGCTAGTGGTTTAACAAGATTATAATTCTAACTTAAGCTCTATATGTTGTCTCTTAACCCCCAATGTACGTTCTTGTATATATATAAATAAATAAACAACGAGGGATCGAGGCATTAATGCGCAGTACGTGCTTCCCTCATCTGTGACGTCACAGCGCCATCTGACGACAGCATAAACACAGGCGGCCATTTTATGTTCCACCAAGATTAAAAAAAAAAATAATTTTGCCCCGAGGGGCGAGTTTATTGGGCAGCGCCCAATGTGTTCGCAATAGAATGTTCTACAAGAACATGTATAAAATAAGTGACACAGAGATTATTGATGTGTGTATTTGTGTGGGTGATTATAAATATGTATGTGTATGTATATATGTATACATATATATATATATATATATGTACATGTATGTATGAGAGTGTGTACATGTATATATAACATCAATAATTTTGTAACTAGCGTCAAAAATTGTTATTTGCTTAGCTAAACAAACTAGAGAGTTCAGTTCCTGAACCCATTATGTGCCTCTGTAATCCTTTACACCACCGCCCACGGGATGGGTATGGGGTGCATAATAAAGAAAGAAATTGAAATAATAAGGGTATGAAATGTATCAATATAAAACATTAATTTTAGTGGCCATCAGGTAAAATCAGGTTATTATTTGTAATGAATTTAAATGAGTTAAACTAAATACGAACTTAATATGTTTTGCTAACGCAAAAATATATTCCCGAGGTATTGTAATTGCAAATAAATATTTAATACAATTATTTGTATCATTTTTTTTATTTTAGATTTCCGTATTGCTTGATAATATATAATAGCGTTTAGATAATGCTAGCGCTGGACATTCTTTAGGCTCGTTGCATGTTGTGGTAGTCGCCGCCATTTTAAAACCGTGTGGAGAGGGACGGCTGCTGGCTTATCCACAAACTCCTGCTGCATCTTCAATAGTTAAGGTAACTGTTTTCTTTTATTTGCTCTTAGACATGTGTAGTATATATATAAGCTTGTGGTGGTAGGCTGGATGGTGTGTTGATGGTGGTGTTGTGTTGATGGCCCTGGCTGGAGGTGTGTTGGTGGTGGTGTTGTGTTGATGGCCCTGGAGGCGTGTTGATGGCCCTGGAGGTGTGTTGATGGCCCTGGAGGTGTGTTGGTGGCCCTGGAGGTGTGTTGATGGCCCTGGAGGTGTGTTGGTGGCCCTGGAGGTGTGTTGGTGGCCCTGGAGGTGTGTTGGTGGCCCTGGCTGGAGGTGTGTTGATGGTGGTGTTGTGTTGATGGCCCTGGAGGTGTGTTGATGGCCCTGGAGGTGTGTTGGTGGCCCTGGAGGTGTGTTGATGGCCCTGGAGGCGTGTTGATGGCCCTGGAGGTGTGTTGATGGCCCTGGAGGTGTGTTGGTGGCCCTGGAGGTGTGTTGATGGCCCTGGAGGTGTGTTGGTGGCCCTGGAGGTGTGTTGGTGGCCCTGGAGGTGTGTTGGTGGCCCTGGAGGTGTGTTGGTGGCCCTGGAGGTGTGTTGGAGGCCCTGGCTGGAGGTGTGTTGATGGTGGTGTTGTGTTGATGGCCCTGGAGGCATGTTGATGGCCCTGGAGGTGTGTTGATGGCCCTGGAGGTGTGTTGGTGGCCCTGGAGGTGTGTTGATGGCGCTGGAGGTGTGTTGGTGGCCCTGGAGGTGTGTTGATGGCCCTGGAGGTGTGTTGGTGGCCCTGGAGGTGTGTTGATGGCCCTGGAGGTGTGTTGGTGGCCCTGGAGGTGTGTTGGTGGCCCTGGAGGTGTGTTGGTGGCCCTGGAGGTGTGTTGGTGGCCCTGGCTGGAGGTGTGTTGATGGTGGTGTTGTGTTGATGGCCCTGGAGGCGTGTTGATGGCTCTGGAGGTGTGTTGGTGGCCCTGGAGGTGTGTTGGTGGCCCTGGAGGTGTGTTGGTGGCCCTGGAGGTGTGTTGGTGGCCCTGGAGGTGTGTTGATGGCCCTGGAGGTGTGTTGGTGGCCCTGGAGGTGTGTTGGTGGCCCTGGAGGTGTGTTGGTGGCCCTGGAGGTGTGTTGATGGCCCTGGAGGTGTGTTGGTGGCCCTGGAGGTGTGTTGGTGGCCCTGGAGGTGTGTTGGTGGCCCTAGCTGGAGGTGTGTTGATGGCCATATATATATATATATATATATATATATATATATATATATATATATATATATATATATATATATATTATTCAGTTGCTTTCAGTTGCATATTGTCCTGGGGACCATTCAGGCTTGTTCGCATTTGTGTTCCTCACGTGTGCCCCAAAGAATGAGGTGATTTGGTAAAATGCTATGCCCAAGATTACTATCCGAGTGCCGGCGGTGGGGTGGTTCAAATAGCTTAGGCTATCACCTCATTATGTCCGGTCGTGATGGTCAAGTGGATTAAGGCGTCTTGTACATACCAGTTGCGTTGCTTCTGGGAGTATGGGTTCGAGTCACTTCTGGGGTGTGAGTTTTCAGTTGCATATTGTCCTGGGGACCATTCAGGCTTGTTCGCATTTGTGTTCCTCACGTGTGCCCCAAAGAATGAGGTGATTTGGTAAAATGCTATGCCCAAGATTACTATCCGAGTGCCGGCGGTGGGGTGGTTTAAATAGCTTAGGCTATCACCTCATTATGTCCGGTCGTGATGGTCAAGTGGATTAAGGCGTCTTGTACATACCAGTTGCGTTGCTTCTGGGAGTATGGGTTCGAGTCACTTCTGGGGTGTGAGTTTTCAGTTGCATATTGTCCTGGGGACCATTCAGGCTTGTTCGCATATATATATTATGAATATCAGAGGTCCCAGGACATTGGACCCAGAACAATTATTGTGCATGTGTAGAATGTATATTTATGTAGTATATTTGGCATATTTAATGGCATTTAGTTAATGCCACTTAGTGGCATGTCTCTGCACCGTTTCCAGTTTGTTGATATGCTTTCTAAGATATGGGCACCATACAACTGCTGCATACTCCAACTTTGGTGTAACAAAAATTGTGAACAATTTCAAAATTTCTGTTGAAGAAATCCTGTTTCCTAGTTCTGCATCTGTTTTGGTATAACACCTCCTTTTTTACTAGGCCTGCAATTATGAATGCCTTTATAACCAGCTAAGTTGTAGAGTTGGGTATAGTCTTTACTTAGCCAAGTTTCTGTTAAAATGAGGGTCCGTCTAATTACCACAAGCTACCACAAGCTACACAAGCTTCACAAAGCTTCCTGGCAATACGTTAGTAATGAATAAATATGATATGTTAGGTTAGGTTGACCTAACTTAACCTAACCGACGCTTGGATCGTCGACTTGATTTGGCGTCACCAGCTCTTTATTTTCGTCTAATTTCTTTATAAAAAGATACTTTTTCAGATTAAAATTATGTTTTTTCGTGTTGTACATTCAGCACCAACATTATAATGAGTAAATATATCATATTTATTCATTACTAACGTATTGCCAGGAAGCTGAGTGGTTAGGTCTCGATAAATTTCCTGGTATAATATTATTGTTTGCTATTCTCCATCTTAGACTAGGCAAGTTGAAGTCATCTAGGAAGATAATATGAGGTATCGAGTTCTCCATTTTGTTTATCTGTTCTGTGAATTCCTCGGCCGTTGCATCTGGCGGTTTGTATATTAGAATAATCACTAAATTTATTTTCTCTATTTTTAATCCCAATACCTCTACCACCTCATTTGTAATGTTAAGGAGCTCCGAGCATACAAGGTCTTCCATAGTATACAGACCCACTCCTCCATGTGACCTAATTTTACTATCACAGTTGTGTACTTTTCGAGACTACATTTCAAATATTCCCTAACATACATGGCTTCTCCCCCCTCTTTGTGTAAAATAGTTTAAATCCATTTATGGGACATTCAGCAAATAGTTCTCTATTTTTTACATTCATCAATGTTTCGGTATGTGCAATAGTATGTATTGTTTCATTGCAGATAACAGCATTTAAATTTTTTTTGTTTCTTAGAATTAGACTCGTACTACCAAGTTGCTGTTGGCAATTGGATAATTTTTTTATGAAGTCATTTGTTATTTTTTCCCCTACTTTAGTAATTTATGCTTTTGATCTCAATTAGTTTTATATCCTAGCTTTTTAATTTTTTCCCCTTATATATTGCCATCTTATCTGTCTGCTTTACATGGCTTAAGCAGAGTCATGTCTGCTTAAGCCTTTGTTATTTTACTAATTTACCTGTTTTAATTATTATTTGTTTTGAAAGTTTAGTTTACCCCATTTTATTTGCTTTTTGCAGTACAATACTTTACTAATAATCTTGTAATAGTAATTGGTAATGTAACACTTGGCCTTTTTCCTTCAGAATGTATGCACACATTATAGAAAGAAGAAGAGAATACCACACAAGATGGCAGCGTATGTCACGGGCTAAAAAGCGACGCCTAAAAGAACAGGTAAACCTCGAAGTCTTTCAGAGGTTGATAGATGGAAAGCGACTGAATACAGGCAACTCCTTCTCTACACCGGTAAGATTGTACTGAAGGGAATCTTACCCAAAGAATTGTATGACCATTTCCTGACTCTTGAGTGTAGCCATTTCTATTCTTGTATCACCTAAATTGATTCAGTTAAATTACAGCCAATATGCACATGATCTTTTCCTGGATTAATATATTTTCTCTAATTTTTTTCTTATGAAATGATAGATACCCATTTCATTATGTATGAGGTCAATTTTTTTTTATTGGAGTTAAAATTAACGTAGATATATGACCGAACCTAACCAACCCTACCTAACCTAACCTAACCTATCTTTATAGGTTAGGTTAGGTTAGGTTAGGTTAGGTAGCCAAAAATGTTAGGTTAGGTTAGGTAGTCGAAAAACAATTAATTCATGAAAACTTGGCTTATTAGGCAAATCGGGCCTTGCATAGTAGGCTGAGAAGTGCGTTCTGGCTACTAGGTACGACATATATATATATATATATATATATATATATATATATATATATATATATATGTCGTACCTAGTAGCCAGAACTCACTTCTCAGCCTACTATTCAAGGCCCGATTTGCCTAATAAGCCAAGTTTTCCTGAATTAATATATTTACTATAATTTTTTTCTTATGAAATGATAAAGCTACCCTTTTCACTATGTATGAGGTCAATTTTTTTTTATTGGAGTTAAAATTAACGTAGATATATGACTGAACCTAACCAACCCTACCTAACCTAACCTAACCTATATATATAGGTAAGGTTAGGTTAGGTAGCCAAAAAAAGCTAGATTAGGTTAGGTTAGGTAGGTTAGGTAGACGAAAAAACATTAATTCATGAAAACTTGGCTTATTAGGCAAATCGGGCCTTGCATAGTAGGCTGAGAAGTGAGTTCTGGCTACTAGGTACGACATATATATATATATATATATATATATATATATATATATATATATATATATATATATATATATATATATATATATAATATATATATATAAATAAATATATATAAATATATATATATATATATATATATATATATATATATATATATATATATATATATATATAAATAAATATATATAAATATATATATAATGTGTCGTACCTAGTAGCCAGAACGCACATCTCAGCCTACTATGCAAGGCCCGATTTGCCTAATAAGCCAAGTTTTCATGAATTAATGTTTTTTCGACTACCTAACCTAACATTTTCAGCTACCTAACCTAACCTATAAAGATAGGTTAGGTAGGGTTGGTTAGGTTCGGTCATATATCTATATTAATTTTAACTCCAATAAAAAAGGAATTGACCTCCTACATAATGAAATGGATAGCTTTGTCATTTCATAAGAAAAAAAATAGAGAAAATATATTAATTCATGAAAACTTGGCTTATTAGGCAAATCAAATCGGGCCTTGCATAGTAGGCTGAAAAGTGCGTTCTGGCTACTAGGTACGACATTATATATATATATATATATATATATATATATATATATATATATATATATATATATATATATATATATATATAGTGTGTGTGTGTGTAATTACCTAAGTGTAGTTACAGGATGAGACAGTCTTCCCAGCACTCTTTGTCATATAACGCTTTGAAACTACTGACAGTCTTGGCCTCCACCACCTTCTCACCTAACTTGTTCCATCCGTCTACCACTCTATTTGCGAAAGTGAATTTTCTTATATTTCTTTAGCATCTGTGTTAAGCTAGTTTCAATCTATGACCCCCTGTTCTTGAAGTTGCAGGTCTCAGGAAATCTTCCCTGTCGATTTTATCAATTCCTGTTACTATTTTGTATGTAGTGATCATATCACCTCTTTCTTTAGTCTATTTAGTTTTTTAGTTTTGGCATATTTAATGCCTCTAACCTCTCCTCGTAGCTCTTGCCCTTCGGTTCTGGGAGCCACTTAGTAGCATGTCTTTGCACCTTTTCCAGTTTGTTGATGTGCTTCTTAAGATATGGGCCAACTTCTGTTGTTGGGCACCACACAACAGCTGCATATTCTAGCTTTGGCGTAACAAAAGTCATGAACAATTTCTTTAGTATATCACCATCCATGTATTTAAACGCAATTCTAAAGTTAGAAAGCGTAGCATAGGCTCCTCGCACAATATTCTTTATGTGGTCCTCAGGTGATAGTTTTCTATCTAGAACCACCCCTAGATCTCTTTCTTTATCAGAATTCTTTAAAGATTTCTCACATAATGTATAGGTTGTGTGGGGTCTATGTTCTCCTGTTCCACATTCCATAACATGGCATTCATTAACATTAAATTCCATTTGCCAAGTGGTGCTCCATATACTTATTTTATCCAGGTTTTCTTGAAGGGCATGACAATCATCTAAATTTCTTATCCTTCCTATTATCTTAGCATCATCAGCAAACATGTTCATGTAATTCTGTATACCAACTGGTAGATCATTTATGTAGACAATAAACATCACTGGTGCAAGAACTGAACCCTTGTGGTACTCCACTTGTGACATTTCTCCAGTCCGATACATTGCCTCTGATTACTGCCCTCATTTTTCTATCAGTCAGAAAATTTTTCATCCATGTTAGAAGCTTACCTGTCACCCCTCCAATATTTTCCAGTTTCCAGAACAACCTCTCTATGTGGAACTCTGTCGAATGCCTTTTTTAGGTCCAGATAGATGCAGTCAACCCAACCATCTCTTTCCTGTAATATATCTGTTGCTCGATCATAGAAACTGAGTAAATTCGATACACAGGATCTTCCAAATCGAAAACCATACTGTCTGTCTGAAATTATATCATTTCTCTCCAGGTGTTCTACCCATTTAGTTGTAATTATTTTTTCCAATATTCCAATTCCAATTTTTTCCAATAATGTGTGTGTGTGTATGTATATTTGTGTTGTTGAATATGACCGAAAGTCATAGTCTTTCTGCCCCTCTCCTTACTGCTAGTTGTTGTTTCTCGCATCTTTGTATTGCTTGTATGTTTGGGCAATTTTTCCCTTTTTCCTAGTTCTGCATCTCTGCTTTAGTATAAATTTTGTTGTGCCATTATCATATATTTCACAAAACTTGACATACATCTCATTTACTTCATGTCCTAACAGCAAGTGTTTGTCAAATTCCTTAAGGAAATATCTGAGTTCCCCATAATGACCTCTCCACAAGTCAGGTTTTTCAACTGCTTCAAGCTCATTTTCTTCCAGATTATAATGCATTGCATACTTTATTCCCAAAAAGACATGGTCACTATTACCCAAGTGACAATGTCACTTGGGTAAAAGGAGGGAGGTACTGAAAGGAGGAAAAGGGAGGTACCAAAGGAGGGAGGTACCGAATGATAAATATATCTTTCTCTTTCCTGGTAAATATAATATCCAGCATGGAGGGAACATCCCCTTCCCTCATCCTCGTAGCTTGTTTAACATGTAGAAACATGAATTTTTACAGGGTGAGGTTTACGAAATTATATAATATATATATATATATATATATATATATATATATATATATATATATATATATATATATATATATATATATATATATATATATATATAAATATATATATATTTATATATATATATATATATATATAAGTTTGTGTGTGTAATTTATATAAATAAATAATTAAATATTAATTTTGTTAATATCTTTTCAGGGAAAACTTGCAAGTACAATTCGTATACAAGAGGGGCAACAAGAGCCAGAGGATGTCTACTAAGAAAATATATAAGTCTTTATCCTCACACTCTTGATATATAGTCTTCATCTGGTCTCTTTATTTTCTCTCCTCACAAATGTCCCTTTTTTTATTTCTTTTACGTTTCTCTCCTGTTTTTCTTGTCTTTTAATCTCTCCTTTCCTCCTCTTCCTTTACTTTTTATATTTGTGGTATTCATTTATGTCATTTTTATCTTGTATATTTTTCTTGTATCTTTTTCTTATCTTGTGTTTCTCTTCCCCTTCTCTTCAATGATTTCTCATTTCTCTCCTCTCTCTGTTGTTTCTGTTCTGTCTTCTCTCTCCTTGCCTTAATTTTGTTCTGTCTCCTCTTTTGTTGTGTGTGTGTCTTTCTGTCTCTGTCTGTCTGTCTCTCTCTTTCTCTCTCTCTCTCTTTCTTTCTCTCTTTCTCTCGCTCTCTCTCTGGCTCTCTTGCTCTCTCTCTCTCTCTCTCTGGCTCTCTCTCTTTCTCTTTCTTTCTCTCTTTCTCTCTCTCTCTCTCTCTCTCTCTTTCTCTTTCTTTCTCTCTTTCTCTCGCTCTCTCTCTGGCTCTCTTGCTCTCTCTCTCTCTCTCTGGCTCTCTCTCTCGCTCTCTCTCTCTCTGGCTCTCTCTCTCGCTCTCTCTCTCTCGCTCTCTCTCTCTGGCTCTCTTGCTCTCTCTCTCTCTGGCTCTCTTGCTCTCTCTCTCTCTGGCTCTCTTGCTCTCTCTCTGGCTCTCTTGCTCTCTCTCTGGCTCTCTCTCTCACTCTCTCTCTCTGGCTCTCTTGCTCTCTCTGGCTTTTCTCTCTCTCTCTCTGGCTCTCTCTCTCTCTCTCTGGCTCTGGCTCTCTCTCTCTCTCTGGCTCTCTCTCTCTCTGGCTCTGGCTCTCTCTCTCTTTCTGGCTCTCTCTTTCTCTCTGGCTCTCTCTCTCTCTGGCTCTGGCTCTCTCTCTTTCTCTCTTTCTCTGGCTCTCTCGCTCTCGCTCTCTCTGGCTCTTGCTCTCTCTGGCTCTCGCTCTCTCTGGCTCTCTCTCTCTCTCTTTCTCTGGCTCTCTGGCTCTCTCTCTCTCTCTCTCTGGCTCTCTCTCTGGCTCTCTCTCTGGCTCTCTCTCTCTGGCTCTGACTCTCTCTCTGGCTCTGGCTCACGCTCTCTCTCTGGCTCTGGCTCACGCTCTCTCTCTGGCTCTCGCTCTCTCTGGCTCTCTCTGGCTCTCGCTCTCTCTCTCTGGCTCTCATATTTCATTTGATTTAAAAATGTCTGAGATTTTTACTTAATCTAAGTTATATTGCATGGTGCTAATATGAATATTATACATGACTCCTTTTTCTTTTCTTTCTCTCTCTCTTTCTCCCTTTCTTTCTTTCTCTTTCTTTCTTTCTCTTTCTACATGAATATTATACTTGACTGTGTTTACATTCACTTGTAGATTTTTATTTTTAGTTAATTAGTCCTAAACTTTTGATTAATAGATTTTTATTATTAGTCATAGAAAAACTATAGTGTTATATGTATACTCGGAAAATTTTACTTGTTTTAGTTTTAAGTAACAATAACTGCTTATAACGTCAGACTGATCTCAGCATGACATGAATCACAGGCTTGCTTGATCACAAAATCTATTGTGTTTCACATATTGCATATATAGATTTTTATAGATTTTTAAATTTTTACTTTTATATTCTGTTATAGATATAGTCTATATATTTCGAGCTATTACATATATTTTGTTGTATTACTCATTCTTAATTAAATAATATAATATTTTAATTCTCTTTTTGTACCCTATTTATTTGTAATTTACACATACATATATAGGATGTCCATTTCTATCTCAGATATGTCTTCTTTCTTTCTCCCTTTCTATTTCAGATATGAATTACAAAATTATTATACCCTAATTTACCCTAAACGTTTTAATTTAGGTAATTAAAAGATTATAAAAAAGTTTTTATAAATGTTAATTATTTACGTTCTAAGGTTGTATATAAAAGTTCTCAAAAAACCTTTTCTAAACGTAATTATAAACGTGCTGAAAACAATGAAATGTCGTTTTTAGGATGTTTTAAAAACATGAAAATGTTTGCTGGGTAGGGTGTTCTGGCTCGCAGAGGTCAATATTAAAGTCCCCTGCGATAATTAGGTGGTTTTTGTTCAGTCTGTTATCAAGTATTAGATTTCTAAGGTTTGAGTTGAATTCGGACACATCAGTGTTAGGAATTCTATAAACTGCACCCACAGACAGGATAGACTCGGCACCCTTGACTCTGAAGCTGGCGAAGATATACTCCCCATAGCAGTCTCTAGTTCTAATTTCTTTTAAGCATGTTAGTTCTTGGTGGTAGTAAAGAGCAGTGCCACCACCTCTCTGAAGTTGACGACAGTTGTGGATTGCTGAGTAGTTAGGCATGTTGAAGAGTTGAGTAGTATCATCTTTCAACCATGTTTCAGTAAGTATAATAAAAGAGAAATTGTTGTCAATAGCTTCAATCAAGGCACTAACATCATCGAAGTGTTTGCCTAGGGATCTAACGTTCAAATTGATTACAGAGATATTGTGACTATGAGTTAATACATTGTTTACATCATGTGCTGCAAAATATCTGCAATTTAGATCATTAAAGTGATTATTGTCATAGATAGTGGATAAGAGGTTAAGTTCTGGGTCTATACTTGACTGCATAAAAAAAGCTGATTGCCGGAAAAAACAAGAAAAACAAAAAGAAATAAATGTACACAATACTGTACCAAACAAACACAAAAGGGGCTTACAGGGGTACAATGTAGTAAGGGAGTATGGCTAGGCTAGGAAACCTAGGTAATGAATGAGATTAAAGAAAAAAACATATAAACATGGACTATACAAAACACAAGATATAGATATACAAAACAAAACTATAAACAAGACTTAAGCAATACAAAAAAATTGAGCAAAAATGAAAAATGAGGTAGATTGCTTACAGGTACTCTCAGGTACACTGTAAGTAACAATAGACAGAAAATGTATATCAATATAGAAAAGAATGTCACAATACAATAAGATAAGCAATTACATGAACAGATGAAAAACAAATCTGCTGTAAAATAGGAAGTAATTATAGCAAAACACAATATAAAAATATAACAATACAATAAGAGCTTACAAAGTATTGAGTCTGCTAAATTAGAGAATAATTATGGCAAGACACAACAATAAATGCAAGCAAACAAGGAATTGAAACAATTAGAGGTAGAATTAAGGTCACTAGATAGCCATGGAGGATACACAAGTTTGGCGGAGAGAACAAAAAATCAGTAGAGACTGTCAAGATGAATATATAAAAAAATTTGACAAATGATAATTGTAAAGTAAAATAATCTTAAAGATAATAAATTTTATTAAGCTTAGTTTTAACTTATAATTAGTATGAACTTAATTAAAAGAACAAAAATGAGGTCAATAATTGATTTCAATAAATGACATAGGTCAATACAAATAAATTTAAAATATAAATGGAATAGGGTAAGATTAGATTTAAGAGTAAAATTTTACAATGAAACTGAGGTAGATGCTTGCATAAGTGCATGGAGACTTGATGGATTATTTAGGAAATTATATGAATAGGAGAACATCAGGTAAATGGTAAGGCAGAGACAGCACCTTAGACAAAGTTAGATTAAGTTAGGTTAGGCTCAGGCACTGAAAGAGTTATTTTAAGTACTGGCATTGGTCGGGTTCAGGTTTTCAGATATACCACAATCACTTAAGAAGGCCAGGAGTTGTTGGTCACATTTTATTTCATATCTTTTTCCTGTAGCTTCTTTCTTCGCAAAAATCGTACCATTCCTTGTGTAGCACTGCTTGATAAGACCAAGGTTTTGTTTGCGAATTTGGCGCAGCCTGTAGAGGAGGGATCCACGCTGCTTAGTAAGACACTCATTTATATAGAGGTTGTTTTTTTGCTGAGCAGCTGTTTGCATGAGGTCAAACTTCGCAGAGGGATTTGCAAGTTTGATGAGCATTCTCCTGTAACGGGGATTGTTTTTATCTATCCTAATAGCCGATTTGATTTGAACATTGACACTGATCTTTGAATTAATTAGGGTGTTGGCTATGTTACAGCAATCCTCACCTTGTTGTTCAACAGGCAGATCAGTAGAGCTAATTATCAGGGAGTCATGAAGTTGTTGTTGCTCTTGGTCATCTTTGGAAGCCGCCTGGTGAGTCTGAAGGAGATTGATCTGTTTTTCCAGCTTTTTAAGGAGGTCACTTTGAGCTGTGAGGGTTTCTTCAGCCTGAATCTTACGTATTTGATCCATTGCATCATTTGCAACAGTTTGTATGTTGAGAATTTTTTGGTTGTTGTTCATCGACGACTTAAGGGGGTCCATAGAATTACCCAAATCGACCCAAATCAGGCCAAAACTACCCAAATCGTATTAGCATTACGTAAGTAATGAAGAAATATGGTATATTTACTTACTATAATGTTGGTGCTACACGTAGAACATGATCAAACCTATTTTTACTCTGAAATAATCCAATTTCATAACGAAATGAGACGTAAATATGTGAGAGGTGACGCCATAGGAAGTCAACGGTCCAAGCGACAATTGTGTGGAGCGACTTATCCAAGATATATGGTCGCCTGGAGAGTGTTTGCTGCCATAACAGCCTCCTGTACACAGTGATCCAGTCGTCGTATTTCATGGCTCAAATTGTCGCAAATTTAATTGGTAATATTAACAAGTAGAATGTGTATTTATAATAATATTTTTCATAAACAGCCACAAAATATTTAATATTTATTAAAAAAAAGTGTCTGGAAGTTAAATCAATTCCACATGACAATAAATTTGTTATATAGATACTAGCGTTATTCGTTGGTATGCGTTCACTATTTAAACTACTCCAGTCCTTTTCGTTCATAGAACACCGAACTCTACACGCTCTCTGATATATTGCTTAA
This sequence comes from Procambarus clarkii, assembly GCF_040958095.1. Lineage (NCBI taxonomy): Eukaryota > Metazoa > Arthropoda > Malacostraca > Decapoda > Cambaridae > Procambarus > Procambarus clarkii. The sequence continues at coordinate 20,728,774 of NC_091184.1, read as the reverse complement.
TTAACAAATATTCACAAATAAAGATTATATTTATATATGTTATCAGAAAGGCAGATATAAAATAGTTTGTGTTAATGCATCACAGAGATTATACCTTATTAGAGAGGAAAAATATTCATATTTTAAACAAGGCTTCTTGGCTGACGCTCTCCCTTTCGATGGGAACTATGACCTTTTGAAAATCAATGTTAATTGAATCTATATATTGTAAAAAACGAAGTTTTTTATGTCATCAGAAAGACATATAAGCTGCATGTTAATACTTTGGTATAAATATAACTGAAGTGAAAGTGAAGATATATGCCTTTTTATAGTTACTTGATGGCTCGCTCAGGGAGTGTGAAGGCCTGCACACAAGCCAATCAATTTTATAATTAATGTACATATATGCAAAGTAACGTCAAAGGTTTTTATTTCAGAATAAAGACAGATGTAGACGATAATATAAATATATTTCAATGAAAACATATCTTAAATGAAAGCAAAGATATGGTCAAATAAATAGGCAATACCACACCATCGCCAGTGTCCGGACACATGAATTATTAGGCATTAGGTAGGTGAAAGGAAATGTACCCAACCATTTCCATTTACGCGACCAGTTTCCGTTCTTATGTTCTTACTTACATTTATTGAAATTTATCATCATCATCATTTACAGAAATAAATTAACATAAAAATGTAGTAATTTTAATACACAAAACAGAAGTAGATATGTATGTAAATTATGACGCAGGATAGGATCACTATTGCAGAACTATTCGCATACTTTGCGTCATTATATACAGTACTGGAATTTAAAAAAAATCGCGGAATTCAGAGATAACACCATCATTGGTGTCCAAGAAAAGTGTAAGTACTTCATTTATAATGATGTGCTGCCCGAAATCTTAGCGAAGTATCTAAAATTTGCTTACTGTAAGTAATTCATGCAAATGATTGTAAAGCCGTCGCCCAGTTGGGGTTGGGTGGGTGTGGAGCACATGACTGTTAAGCTGCCGCCCAGTTGGTTGGGTGTGGAGCACATGACTGTAAAGCTGCCGCCCAGTTGGGTGGGTGTGGAGCACATGACTGTTAAGCTGCCGCCCAGTTGGGTGGGTGTGGAGCACATGACTGTAAAGCTGCCGCCCATTTGGGTGGGTGTGGAGCACATGACTGTTAAGCTGCCGCCCAGTTGGGTGGGTGTGGAGCACATGACTGTTAAGCTGCCGCCCAGTTGGGTGGGTGTGGAGCACATGACTATAAAGCTGCCGCCCAGTTGGGTGGGTGTGGAGCACATGACTGTCAAGCTGCCGCCCAGTTGGGTGGGTGTGGAGCACATGACTGTTAAGCTACCGCCCAGTTGGGTGGGTGTGGAGCACATGACTGTTAAGCTGCCGCCCAGTTGGGTGGGTGTGGAGCACATGACTGTTAAGCTACCGCCCAGTTGGGTGGGTGTGGAGCACATGACTGTTAAGCTGCCGCCCAGTTGGGTGGGTGTGGAGCACATGACTGTTAAGCTGCCGCCCAGTTGGGTGGGTGTGGAGCACATGACTGTAAAGCTGCCGCCCAGTTGGATGGGTGTGGAGCACATGACTGTTAAGCTGCCGCCCAGTTGGGTGGGTGTGGAACACATGACTGTTAAGCTGCCGCCCAGTTGGGTGGGTGTGGAGCACATGACTGTAAAGCTGCCGCCCAGTTGGGTGGGTGTGGAGCACATGACTGTAAAGCTGCCGCCCAGTTGGGTGGGTGTAGAGCAAGACTAGTAATTGGACGACTCACCATAGATGTAAAGTGCCTAGCATAGTGACTTGTGAGCCTCTTGTTGAATCACTTGTGATACAAAGATTATTGATGTGTGTATTTGTGTGGGTGATTGAATATGTATGTGAATGTATATGTATGTATATGTATATATGCAATTGACGATCACGAAACAATAATCATTTGTATGCGGAAAATTCCATATTTCATTTCTCTGGATTTACCGCATATGTATATATATGTACATGTATGTATGATTATGTGTACATGTATATATAACATTAATAAGAGGAAATGAAGATGAAGAAATGATAAAAAGAATGGCAATAGTGGATAGTAGTAACACACTTAAGAATTATTCAGTAATAAATACAAACTCGTCCTTCACCTATGGTAAAGGAAAGTCAACTTGGAAGGATTCAATTTACATGAGATTAAGATTAGGATACAAATATATCTGGCAATACGGAGTTGATGTCAGTGAAAAAGATAAGGAGTGTAAATTATGTAGTATGCCGCACGCCCACACCTTAGAACATTATGTATTAGAGTGTCAACTTATTGATAACTATAGAAATAAGGAAATAAGTAATGTACCACATCAAATTGTTTGTATGTGTGATAATGGTATGATAGACAGTATACTTAGGAGCTACAAAAATTTTGCCCCAAGAGTGTAACAATTGTATGCTGTACTTACTATATTAACCTGCAATGTTAAATGGGATTCTTGTAATGTTAATTGTCTATTTGTACTTACTGAATTTGTGCGCCCCTTGAGGGACTTGAAGTAGAGGGGGTAGAAAT